>NC_053169.1:21127524-21427524 GCF_016835505.1 Polypterus senegalus | reverse complement strand
GAATGCCTGTGCATCACACGGCACACTTACTCAGATCAGAGCAATTCAGAGTTGCCATATAATCTAAAAAACGTGTTTAGGATGCAGGAGGAAAACCAGAGTGTCAGACAACAGGGAGAACATACAGACAGTGTCGTGTCAAGGCAGTGACTGGATTAGTATTTGAACCCAAGACCTATAAGGTGTCAGGGATGCCAGGGGCCATGACCGGCCGGGACGCCAGGAGGGACCGGAAGAGGGTCAGAGCCCTGCCTGGACCACGTGGGGTTTGCCTTCCGGGTTGCTTTGGGGGCCACGGGTCGAGGGCATGGAAGCCCTTCCCTGTAGGGGCCCGTGGTCACCGCCAGGAGGCGCCCCAATGCCTTGGGGACTTGTTTCCCCAGCACTCCTGCCACACCAGGAAGTGCTGGGGGGAAGATTTATGACGGCGCCCGGAGAGCAGCCGGGAGGACAGCCGGCACTTCCGCCACACTTGGGCGTGGCCAGACGATTGCCGGGAACACCTGGGGCTCATCCGGGTCCTCCATAAAAGGGGCCGTCTCCATTCATTCGGGGCTAGAGTCGGGTGGAAGAAGGACGAGGCAAGAGGAGTTGTGGAGGCGGCCCGAAGACAAGGCATTGTGGCCAGGACTGTGACTGTTTTGGGGTTTGTGCACGTGACTGAGGTCTGAGTGACCATTGGCTGGGGTCTTAGTGACCCATTATTGTAAATATTTTGTATAATAAACGTGTGGTGGTGTTTTAAAACAAGATGTCCGCCTGTCTGTGCCCGGGTGGCGTTCACAAAGGTAAAAGTGCTAACCATTGTGCCCCACATAAAATGTTCTTTTATATACTACTTAATGGTGAAAAGCACTTGACGAAATAAAAAACTGACTTCTTGATTATCTTCTTTTTAAACACCATAGTACTTCAAGCCTTTAAAAACATCTACAACATCAAGAAAACATTCCCGATAACTCCTGCCATCTGCTGAAATGATCAACCCTCGAAACTAACGCAGACCGTCAACAGGATGAGGGCTTAATTCCAAGATGTAATAAAGTGTCCAAGTTGCTGCCCTTTTTTCCTGGGAGGTTTCCAGCTTGCTTTCCACAGCTAGGATTTAAGCAGGCTCCGTCTGAGGCACGTCTCCTGTCTTTCACGGTCTCAGGAGTGTGGTGTAGTCACTAAGACAGCTGGACTCTGATCCACAAGGTTTGCTGTTTAATCCTCACCTCTGAACTAATGTGTGCCCCTGAGGAAGTTACTTAACCTGCCTGGGCTTCAACTGCATGAAATAGTTGGAAACCGCTTTATTTTTATATGTAAAGTGTGTTGATGTTTGCTGAGTAAAGTTTGTGTGTTTGGACGTGCCATCACGGAGCAGAAACCTGCCTTAGTGCTTTATTTAGCTAGGGATGGATGTGGGATGTAGAAGCAAGGATAACCCAAACTTAAAATTAAAACACGTAAGAAATCATATGCATGGTGTAATATTCAGGCGTGTCCTCAGATACAGTTAACTGTCTTGAAAGGTGCAGAATTTTAAAATGTTGTAGTCACTTCTATGTTCTTAAATATTTTTGTAACAGTGCATCATATAAAAATAACAGTGATAAAATGTAATTGCATGTGTTGGTAGAGTACATAACCATGTGTTTTTAATACACAATTCACAGTATCATTTCGGTGAAAAAATAAAATGTATTAAAAACTTTTTAAGTAAAACAATTTTATTTACTTTAGTTATAAATGCACTAATAAGTAAAAAATATATTTTTTTTAAGTACAATTTTCGTGGTTATTTGTGACTAAATAAAATCATGGGGCGCACATAAATTAATTGATTCAGATAGTTTTGGAAACTTGTTTAGCATGGTGGGGAATTACAATGTTGTTGTTTTTTTTAATATATTTTATGATAAAAGTAGCTATTCTATTAATTGTTTCCGCTCACTGGAGGAGGCAAGTGGGGTCAATCCGATGCGTCTCTCACTTGTATGCTCCTATATTTCATTATTCTCTCTCTCTCTCCGTCATTGTTATGTGTTTGTTAATTGGAATCACATAACCATTTATTACGGCAAAATTTGTTTAACAGTTGCATCGGTTTTGACGGATTATTGTATTGTCATCGATACTGAACACGTAGGCAAAATTTGAAGAAATTTGCTTTGCCAAAAGTGGGTTTAAAATCAGCTGCAAGATTTGACCCAGACAAAAAACAAAGTAGTCAAGTTAAATAAAATAATTTAATAAAAGTGGAACCCAGATCAGCTTATGGTTACTAAAAAAGCTTTAATAGACAGTTGTTCGTTGTTATGGTTCAATGGATAATTTTGGTTCAGATTTGTTAAACACTAAATTTTTCAAAGAAGTACCCAAAGGAGATTTACAATCTGTAAAATTGTTATCTGCATTTGACCATGATGGATAGCAGATCCTTGTGGCACTTTGCAAATAAATTATAGTATCACAGAATATTGAATCATTGGGACCTGCAGAAAAGGCAGAAGAGGTTGTCTTCAGTGCAATGGAGTACATGCCAATTTACTTTATGCATACATTCTTAGGGAGCTTGCTCCTCTTTCATTCATTTTTATGGAAGTCAAGTTGCTTGCATTTTTGCTCACAAAGAACATGTCACTTACAGTTTCAAGGAGCAGGAGAAGTGAGCTGCTGTGACTGAGGTTCATGAAAGTAGCTGTGTAGGCAGAATATTAAGCACAACCCACTTTACTGGGTTTACTGTTTTACTTTCAGGGGTGGCTGTCGAATGAATAAAAGAAGAATGTATAAAAAAGTTCTGTCTTTCTCAAAATAAATTTGAAACAGTAAAGTAACCCATAACTGAAGTCACACAGAATGTTTCTGTTATAGGATAGACGAGTTTGAATGCTTTTACAAGAAGTTTCGAAATTTCAAAGTGCACCGCATTCGAGATATCTCAACAAAAAAATTGAGCATCTTGACAAATTTTATTGAAGGATAAATGTGCCAAATGTGAATAAAATCGGTCCATTGGAAGCGGAATTGTTATGTGTGGAAAGATGGACATATGTTGTGAAAAAAGATGCTTAAGTGGATTATAAATTTGCAACAAAGTTTGGTTTATGTTGTTAGTCAAGTGTGATCAACTTCTGACACTTCCCTCCCAGAAGCTCCAATGTGACCCTCGAATTTAGGGTTGACAGAACATGTGGTGAATAAGGGCTAATAATAAAAAAACGCAGTGGTGCACCTTACAATGTGATATTAGTCGCAGCTTTCGCGGTGTGCACCTTGTAGGGTACAGTGACGGCATGTATATGATTTGGATAGGAATATAAGTAATAAGTTGGTTAAGTTTGCAGATGATAACAAGGTGGATTAGCAGATAATTGAGAGTCCATTGAATCATCACAGAGGGAACTGAACAGCATACAGGCTTGGGAAGCTTTTTGGAAATGAAATTTAATGTTAGTAAATACAAAGTATGACATGCAGGAAATAAAATATGTGAGGTTTGAATACACAATACACAAATTCCACCTTATAAGAAGGATTTAGGAGTCATAATGGACTCGACACTATCAGCCTTCCCTGTTCAAAAGCCATTAAGAAGGCTAACAGAATGTCAGGTCATATAGTGCCCTGGTGTGTGGAGTACAAATCCTAGGAGGTTCCGCTGAAGCTGTTTAACACACTGGTGAGGCCTCATCTGCTGTACTGTGTGCAGTTCTGGTTTTCAGGCTACAAAAAGGAAACAACATAGCTAGCTAGATCAACTAGGCTGATACTAGGAAAACGGGATGAATTATGAGGAAAGATTGAACGAGGTGAGCCTTTAAAGGAGATTAAGAGGAGACCTGGCTGAAGTGTTTAAATTTATGAAGGGAATTAGTCCAGTGAATCGAGAATGTTATTTTAAAATGAGCTCATCAAGAACAATGGGACACAGTTGGAAACCTGTTAAGGGTAAATTTCACACAAACATTAGGAAGTTTTTCTTTACACAAAGAATGATAGACATTTGGAATAAGTGACCAAGTAGTGTGGTAGACAGTAGGACTTTACGGATTTTCAGAACTAAACTTGATGTTATTTTAGAGGAAGTACGTGATTAGCTTTGTTGGACTGAATGACCTGTTCTCGTCTAGACTGTTCGAATGGTGATGACATATGATATTAGTCACCCAGAGTGACCAGTACCAAAAGTTCTTCCTTAACTCAGCTAGTTAGGTCATGTGTGTGTCTAGACTACAGAAGGGCCATAAAGACAAGTCCAGGGTTTGATTCAAGGTATGTGAGGAGCTGAGTGCCGAGGTTTAGTCCCACATGAACCTGACCTTCAAACTGCTTAAGGTGTGTGAAAGGGCAGTGTTACCTCATTTTATTCTGGTCCTGTGGACACACCAAGTGTTGGCTAGGGAGCACTCCTCAAATGTGTGAAGAGCAGATTGTGGAGCAAAATGTTCAAAGCACTTGCAGCTTGGAGGTAAATGAGAGAAACAAATACAGGAAGAGAGGGAGAGGAGTTAACGAACATTTAAAATAACCTGGGGTGTTGGGCTGTTTTTATACTAAGCCTTTTTTTTATTTGTCTTATTATTAATAACAGATGGTCATATATCACTGAGAAGCGTATTTTGCTTAGCCAACAAGGGGTCTAAGATTGGCTGCTATTAATTTTTTTAGAAAGGACACTGGAAGCCCATCTTCAGTATGTGAAAGAAAGCATAGACTCTGGGTGGCCTATTTACTTGGTCTACTTGGCCCTCCTAAATAATTCTGTGGCGTGTCAGTGACATTGTCATGTGGGGAAGGGGGTCAGTATGGTTTAAAGCAGTCGGATCAGAAATAAAGATCTGGTAGCCCGTGCCAAATCCGCAGACTTGCGAGTATTGGGAAGAGCAGATCTTCTGGGGATGTTGCACACAACAGTGTCATGGGTTTATTACGAGTGAGCCAATGGTGGTCTTGAGGATCAAAGCTGATATGAACTGACATGACTTATGTAGACGTTCATAAGGAGGCATTTCAGAATGCATAAGTCTTTATTTCTTGTCATCACTAATCTATACTAATAAAAGGCAAAGCCCTCACTGACTGACTCACTGACTGACCGACTGACTCACTGACTCATCACTAATTCTCCAAGTTCCCGTGTGGGTAGAAGGCTGAAATTTGGCAGGCTCATTCCTTACAGCTTACTTACAAAAGTTGGGCAGGTTTCATTTCGAAATTCTACGCGTAATGGTCATAACTGGAAGGTATTTGTCTCCATTTACTGTAATGGAGTTGAGCTCGAAAGCCATGGGGGGGCGGAGTTTCGTGTGACATCATCACGCCTCCCACGTAATCACGTGAACTGACTGTCAACGCAGTGCGTAGAAAACCAGGAAGACCTCCAAAAAGTGCTGAAGAAAACATGGATTATATAATTGAGAAGGCCGCAAAACAATAAGAAGCGAGCGAGTGACATATACTACCTTATTCATGAGTGCTGCTACTTCGGAAAGAAAGCAAGGTGTAAACCTAAACTTTAAATTAAGTTTATAGACAGGCTGCCGCTGGCGTTTCTCATGCCCACGGGTAATGCAGGATAAAAGTTTAATGAGAGGACGCAGGATATAAACGAGAGTTTTGATCACTTTGTAACTAAGTTAAAATTGCAGGTGAAGGGGTGTGCTTATGCAAATTCCGAGAGACTGTGTTTGTGGGGGATTGACAGTTAAGGCGGGTGGGGGAGTCACGTCATCATCTCCCCTCCCATTTACCTAATTTCGCTCTAAGCTGAGCTCCGCGGCTAACGCCGTCTTTCGAAGCAACTTCGTCACGCTGCCACCAAATACTCACAGAAAAATCCACAAGTTAATACACACGCTGTCTCTAGAGTTTCTCCACACTGAATCCTCCAGGCACTACTTACAAAAGGTCACATTGACAATCGTGTTACGCTATTTTTAAAATCTTTCCTTTTCTTAGCACAAGCACAGCTGAGAAGCTTCGATGCATGTGCTCCATGACGCGTTAAAAAATAATGCATTTAATCACACTTTGCATTCCAAGCAAAGGGTAACTTTTGTCAATGCATGATTTCCTGGTACACCGATTACATTGATCAGCACATCCCTATTCATTTTACCGTCGCACCACCTTGGTTTGAGAAGAAGTATGAAAAAATATGAGGTTAACACAGAAAAACAGATCACCAATTGAAGCTTTATGAATAATCGATTCACCATCAATAATTGTTTTGGTAAAGCCATACTCAGTGTAATCCTCCTTCCATTTTATAATTTTTCCGTCACTAGCCATGATTAAATGAACGGTAAAAAAGTAAGAGCAAAGGGAGGGTGACTTATTTAGGCAGGCATATATATGACAGCAACACTCATGACAATATCAATCATGTTACGTTATTATTAAAAGGTTTCCTTTTCTTTTTCATTACTTCTTTAACACACTACTTCTCTGCTGCGAGGCGCGGGTATGTTGCTATATATATATATATAAACTGCTCAAAAAAATTAAAGGAACACTTTTTAATCAGAGTATAGCATAAAGTCAATGAAACTTATGGGATATTAATCTGGTCAGTTAAGTAGCAGAGGGGGTTGTTAATCAGTTTCAGCTGCTGTGGTGTTAATGAAATTAACAACAGATGCACTAGAGGGCAACAATGAGATGGCCCCAAAACAGGAATGGTTTAACAGGTGGAGGCCACTGACATTTTTCCCTCCTCATCTTTTCTGACTGTTTCTTCACTAGTTTTGCATTTGGCTACAGTCAGTGTCACTACTGGTAGCATGAGGCGATACCTGGACCCTACAGAGGTTGCACAGGTAGTCCAACTTCTCCAGGATGGCACATCAATACGTGTCATTGCCAGAAGGTTTGCTGTGTCTCCCTGCACAGTCTCAAGGGCATGGAGGAGATTCTAGGAGACAAGCAGTTTACTCTAGGAGAGCTGGAGAGGGCCATAGAAGGTCCATAACCCATCAGCAGGACCAGTATCTGCTCCTTTGGGCAAGGAGGAACAGGATGAGCACTGCCAGAGCCCTACAAAATGACCTCCAGCAGGCCACTGGTGTGAATGTCTCTGACCAAGCAACCAGAAAGACAAACAACCAGAAAGACTTCATGAGGGTGACCCAAGGGCCCCATGTCCTCTAATGGGCCCTGAGCTCACTGCCCAGCAGCATGCAGCTCGATTGGCATTCGCTATAGAATACCAGAATTGGCAGATGCACCACTGGTGCCCTGTGCTTTTTACAGATGAGAGCAGGTTCACCCTGAGCACGTGACAGAAGTGAAAGGGTCTGGGAAGCCATGGAGAACATTATGCTGCCTGTAACATCATTCAGCATGAGCAGTTTGGTGGTGGGTTAATGATTGTCTGGGGAGGCATATCCATGGAGGGTCACACAGACCGCTACAGGCTTGACAAAGGCACCTTGGCTGCCATTAGGTATCAGGATGAAACCCTTGGACCCATTGTCAGACCCTATGCTGGTACAGTGGCTCCTGGTGCACGACAATTCCTGGACTCATGTGGTGAGAGTATGCAGGCAGTTCCTGGAGGATGAAGGAATTGATACCATTGACTGGCCACCACACTTTCCTGACTTAAATCCAATAGAACACCTCTGGGACATTATGTTTTGGTCCATCCAATGCCACCAGGTTGCACCTCAGACTGTCCAGGAGCTCAGTGATGCCCTGGTCCAGATCTGGGAGGAGATCCCCCACAACACCATCTGTCATCTCATTAGAAGCATGCACCGATGTTGTCAGGCATGTATACAAGAACACAGGGGCCATACAAAGTGCTGCGTACAATTTTGAGTTGCTGCAATTAAATTTTGGCAAAATGGACTACCCTGCCACATAATTTTTTCAATCTGATTTTTGGGGCGTCTTTGAATTCAGGGCTCTGTAGGTTGATCATTTTCATTTCCATCAAACGATGTGGCATCCTTTCATTCCTAACACATTACCCAGTCTATATCAGTATAGATATCCAGGAGGATTTCTTTTTCCCATTGAGATCTGATGTGTTTTCAAAGTGTTCCTTTAATTTTTTTGAGCAGTTTATATATGAATTACCTCCAAAGAGCTCTCAGACTTTTGATATCATGAACGTGTCTGCAAAAACTGTGGTCTCCTGCCCAGCAAAAGTCGAGCAGCCAGCGCGCGTGCATAGCTGTGCCGGCCTTTGAGACGCTGACTGCGCTTCTGTCTTAAGTCGAAGTGAGCACTTTTAACTTTTTTCATCCTCCCCCTGAGCTATAGCCCAAACAAGTGCAAACACGGGACCCCTTTTCTACACCACGGCAAACTAATATTAAGGAGATTCGCACTTTCTTTTGCACGTATACGATTATGAGGTCGTCAGTTCGGATTATGAAAACACGCACACGAGTGGAGGACTGACAGTGCCATCACAGCCGATTAATGGCGGGACGTCTCACCAGTCTACACAAGACCCACGACTGTCCCCAAAAGGCGATCATAACGTCAGCGAACACATCTCTCTATACTATATAAAAAGAAAATGGCAACTTTCCTTTCTTTACACCTTTTTTCCTTTTATCCCAAACCAAAGCCTTTCTCTCTTAACACTGCAGAGGACACAAAACTAATTTTCTTTAATTGCTGGTAATGCCGGTAAGGCACATTACCAGAGGAAGAAATTTGAACGTTCACATAGAAAATGTAATTTCTATACCACAGCCGTCGTGTAGCGCCTTTCAAAAGGGATCTACTACCGAGAGATGATCCATATACATTTTAGCTGCTGTTAGTACTACTTACCTGTTGTGTTACACAGTCTTTAAAATGTAGTTTACCCGCAACCACTCCAGTAGTGCTCAATGTACCTGTACTTCTTAAAACATTAATGTTTTACTGTTTAATAACTTATAGACTATATTTTATTATTTTTCCCTTGCACTCAGTGACCAAAGCTATACACACACATAGACACATACATATATATACACATATATATACCTGTGTGTATGTTTATATGTATGTGTATATATATATATACACACACACACACACACCTATCTACATTATATATATATATATATACACACACACACACACACCTATCTACATTATATATATATATATACACACACACACACACACCTATCTACATTATATATATATATATAAACACACACACACACACATACATACATACATACATACATATAATTTGTGTGTGTGTATGTATGTATGTGTGTGTATATATGATGTAGATAGGTATGTATATATATATGTGTATATGTAGATATGTACTGTATATAGATATGTATATATGTATATAGATATGAAGATATGTATGTATGTATATATATATATATGTATATGTAGACTCAAACCCATTATGACGGCAGCAATCCAAGCTGTGAGAAAACAGTAAAAAGGAAGTGTGTCAGACGTCGTGGTACATTTTCTGATGCAGCTAGACGAAAACAACTTCATGACGCTGCCGCCAAATACACAAAACAATTACTTTGACAATCATGTTACATTATTTTTAAAATGTTTCCTTTTCTTTTTCATAACTTCTTTAACACACGACATCGCATTATGTACACATTATGTGCTAGGTTATACTGTATTCAAATATGCTAATTGCACTGAGTTTCGTTCCTCAGGAAGATGTTGGGTCCGCTTTCGATGAACTGAGCGAGAGTAGACCTGACAATCTCCAGAATGTTTATGATTACTGGGAGGACAATTACGCTGGTCGAATGAGACGCAATCGACGAGCCAACCCGTTGTTTCCTATGACCATGTGGAACATGCGAGAACGTGTTGCTGATGGCATGCCACGAACAAATAACTCAGTCGAGGGTTTGCATAACGAATCGTATACAAAGCGGAATTACCAGCAGTTAGGCAGCCAGCAAGTCTAAATACGCTCAACTATCAAGACGTCTTGCTGGAATTCTTCCAACATATGCAGGGTGTGATCTTAAGGACTATCTGCGTGCCGTGTTTCATAATATTGAAAATAAACATTATTATATATGCTTTAAACTAGTAATTCATATTTAATGAAACTTTCGCGATTTTGACGCCGCGTTTGAATGGGAGCTATTTTGTCGGCGCTCATATGTCTATCGCGCAAATGTCGGGTCACTCCTAGGTAGCAGAGTATGCTACTGGATGGTCATTGGAACTTAAAACGGTCTGAGGATATTATAAAAAGGTAATGGCAAACGGTTGCCTACAAAACAGAATAACTGTATTCCTCTAGAGGGTGGCAGTGGATTCATTTATATTACCTATTCACTTTTTCTCATAATATGGAGTCAGCCAGTATGGGGAAGGAAGGCCTGTCTCTTCATTTAGTAGTTGAGGTTTCAGAGCACTTTGGACCAACTAGGAGAGCTGTAGACATACAGCATAAAGGCTAATGGGCCCAGAGAGGTCATGGTTCAGGTGCACACAGAAGAGTTCCTGATCCCAGGTTAAAAACACATTCCAGATGGCCCTGTACAGGTGGAAGAAGCAGACGCTGGAGTTTGAAGAGATATAGAAAGTAAAGCAGCACTAATTAAATGAGATCAGTTTGAGGTAAAATCACTCACTGAAGGTGGAACTGGTCGGAACAAAAACCTGCAACCATATAGGGTCTCCAGGACTGAATTTGAGAGCCGTTAGGCTAGCAGTAGCCATTTTCATTTTTTTATGGAATGGATAACACAGGATGGCAGTAGATTACAGGCCGCTAATGAGGTCATTATGAGCTGAAGTGATCATTTTAAACTTCCAGCTGATCAACTGTGCAGGAACGAGTTCGACATGTGAAGTACTGAATAAACAATGCAGTATAAATGTGACAGTGACAGTTCTGGTATCTTAAAGGACATTGGTAATGTAATCTGTTTGAATTTCAGAACACTTCCAACGAAATCAAAAGGTGTCATTATGCCTCCAAACAAAGGGTGTCATGCTTGTATCCTGGAGAACCAGGAGTGACTGCTGGTTTTCATTCCAGCCACTTCATTCGTTACCATTTACTGCTATTAACTGAACACTCTTTTGCTTTCACTTTAACTGGCTTGCTTTTTTTCCAGTTTGGTTTTCTTTATTAATATGAGTCACTACTCATTTTTTTAAGAACTTCATGGCCGCCGCAATGTCTGTAGCCGGCCTCAGTCATTCAGGCACGTGATTTTGTTGTCCTTTGCCGGGCATGATGGTTTGATAAAAGCAAGCAGACAGGAACCGTGTAAGGCCAGATTGTCTGTAAACACAGTGACACTTGTGAGGATACAGCGTGAAACTCCATCTGGTCCAACTACTTTGTGTAATGTGGCAGAGTTTCTTGACAGGTAGATCTGTAGCTTTATTGTGTTTATACAATTTGTGTTATTGTTGTGACCTGACAGTGGCACCATTTTATGACTGTTGTTTCTGAAAGGTGATCTGTTTTTAATGGCTACAGACTAGTAGGTGTAGTAGGATATCACAGCAGTATACAGTAGTATGTATTAAAAACAGCAACACGCATATACGAGGAGGACACGTGGGCCGTCATCGGTGTGAGTGGCCATCGATTTGCCTAAAAATATCACTGAAATCACTGGCCATAGTGCTAATGGCCCTGCATTTCTTGGCAGAATGGAGGAGGAAGACAAGTAACTGACCAACATGGCTGAGGTCTTTGATAATATTATTTGACTTTCTGTAACGTAGTGTATTATATTTGTTCTGGACAGAAAGCAGCTGCAAGCCAGTAATGTTCTGTGCTGCCTTCAAGCTCCCCTTGGCAGTGCTTTGTGCTTTTCAGCTGAGCAGGTGCATATATGGAAACATCGGGGCTTTCCTCAGATGTATGAGGACGTTGAGGGCATCGGTGAGCCGTCTAGGCAGTACAGTAGCTAAGAGGTGTTGTTCCCATTTCAAGTTGTCAGTAGTGGTATCTTCAAAAAAAAAAAAAGGTAAAGCTTGAAAAATGAGCGTTTTAGTAAAAAATCCACATGAGGTTGGGGTGATCAAAGTGGAAACAGAAAGGATCAAATTAAAAGACTTCGTCCCTCCCTTTCAAGGCTGCCTGATTTTCACCTTTCAAAAACACTGAACCTAAACTACAAACATTGTATAATACCAGTAACGGCGCACTGCTATTACGATAACGTGCAGTGAATACACTCGACGTGAGCATTCCTAGTTCTCATCCTCTTTCTCTGTATGTTTAGCATTCGTTTGCTCAGGGGTTGATGCGCTTGCTGCTTCCTGAGCAGCTCTTCTTTTCTCCACCCCAATGGCCCGCTTCTTCTCTTCTTTCGTCGGCATCTTTTCATATTAAAACTGATTAAGTCAGTGTTTGTGTTGCAATTACTTGGTACGTTTTCCTTAATTTTTCACTTTAGCTGGCACTTAAGTCTTCAATCTGCCTCAAGAAAGATTGAAGATATGAAGAGGGAGGGGAAGTGACGGCAAAGGTGGTAGGGATGAGACGGCGCCCGTCCGCATGTGCTGCATGGTCGCCCTGCCGCGCGCTACCGAGAGTTGATTCTACAATAAAATGAAAAGTGGAGGTCAATCATCATCCCGAAAGCGGATAGTAGATGTCACGTAATATATGTGTACCAAATCTCAGGTCAATAGTTCAAACGGTTTGTGAGCTGCAGGTGATTTAAAAATGCTGGACAGACAAACAGAGAGCCACGGTAGCGTATTATACTGTATAAGAAGATCCCCATCATGCCCCAATCTTACAAGCAGTCTCTTTTTCTCACCTCATTCCCACCATTCTGGTTTGTTAACTATACTGGGTTTTAGGTAAAGAAAGCATAGAAACGGGGGTAAGCCAGTGCATCAGGTAAGCCGATTTGTGTTTTCTATTAAATAAAATGAAGTTAGGCATTTGATAAATCCCTGTCTATCATGACGCTGAAGATGTACGACATGTTGCAGGTTGGTTGGGCTCGTGTGCTTGATGCTACTTCTGTGATGGACTGGCGACCTGTCCGGGGTCTGTTCCTGCCTTGCACCCTTTGCTAACTGGGATAGGCTCCAGCAGTCATCCATCATAAAGCCACCCGGGTCTGCATTAAGCACTTCAAACAATGACATGACATGACTTGACACAACTACTGTTACTGCCACTTGAGTCAGGAGGGCTGCCTTAAATTCCGAGTCTGTGCCTGAGTCATTTCTGAGCCCCCGTTTTTTATTGTAAGTTTCCATATTGCTTACTCTCCTTAGTTATTCAGCAGGCCTCCAACTGTTCAATGTGGGGACCCCTCTGTTGCTACTCCAGCAATTTGAAAGGAAAGGGATTCTTCTCTTCCACTCCTCCCATCACCTTTTTCTTACTTCAATATCCAATTGCCCCGTTAACCCCCTCTGGCATTTAGAGGGGCTTTCCAGAGTGGGTTCCCCCTTTGAATCCATCCCTGTCGCGTGGCTTTCTTAAGCTCTTTTTTCAACCAGAAGAGTAACCTGTAATATTGTATGCATATGAAAAGGTGAGGTTCTCCCTCAGTCTGGTGCACCAGAATAATTCAGACTGGTCAGTGGGCACCAGGGGACCTCCTTGCACAAATGGATGGACTCCAAGAGAATGTGCTAAAATAGAAATTCAGCACTTTGAGGCTCTGTGAAAATTGTACTCCCAAGAATACCGGCCTCTTTCACTAATTTACTTGGAAAACAATGTTGGGAAATGAAGTGTTTATGCTTTTAACATTTAAATATAGAAATTTGTAAAAATGCCATCAAAAAAATGCAACAGTCTAAACAGTGCATGTTTCCATTTCTGTATTTTTAAAAGGGAAATAAAAAAAATTGTAGAAGAAAACAGACTCTCCCATAGGAAGCAAAGGGAAAAAATTGTTGAGAAAAGCAACAGACATAACTTTTATATATAACATTCTTAAACCTGCCTAATGCAATTCAGCCTATCCTGGCACCTTTGGGCACAAGGCAGACTCTAACACTAGATGAAACACAATAAACTGAGTCGAAAACATGAGAATTAATGATTTTATATAGCACCTTACATAGTAAGCACAGCCCCAATGTGCTTAATTGTAGCAATGCAGTTGGTTTTCTTATTTTTATAATTCATTTTAATGCTCACCTCAATGGCAAGCCTTTTCCAGACATTCTTCACATATAATGTGCGTTTTTTACGTAATTTTGAGAATATGGGCACTAGGGTTAGTAGGGAGGGTTGAACAGGAACACTTGGAATTTATTTTAGCGCTTTTCAAAGTTAACACTGTCCCATGATGCCTCATAAGACTGTTTGCTGTTGTCCAGCGCTGGTCACCAAAGACATACATTCTATTAATAATGTTGTATGCATTCTGCATTAAACCATTGCTACAAACTACATAGTGGAAGTAACATATTAGAAAATAAATTAAGCATGGTGGAGCTGCAGAGCCACTGTTATCCAGGTCAAACTCTTGAGAACAAATGGAGCCCATCTGACTGCTACCTAACTTCAGGAAGAGTTTCAAACAAGCCATAATTTGAAAGGCAAAATTACAATATCCAGATGTAACATCCAGGGTCACAAGGGACAGAAGCCAAGATAGATAGATATGAAAGGCACTATAAAATAGATAGATAGATAGATAGATAGATAGATAGATAGATAGATAGATAGATAGATAGATAGATAGATACTTTATTAATCCCAAGTGGAAATTCACAGAATTCAGAGTTCATAGAATATCTATCTATCTATTATATACTGCCTTTCATATCTATCTATCTATCTATTTCTATTTATCTCTATCTAGATAGATAGATAGATAGATAGATAGATTGATAGATAGATAGATAGATAGATAGATAGATAGATAGATAGATAGATAGATATGAAAGACACTATATGATAGATAGATAGATAGATAGATAGATAGATAGATAGATAGATAGATAGATAGAAGCTCTAATACCGGACCACAGTCTTGTAAGTCTTGTTGATTAATGTCATCTGCCAAATATACATTACTCAAGAGTTTGGGTGCAAAATGATGAAAGCTACTTTTTAATCCGAATTTAGAATCATGCCTGACATGTGCTGGACAACAAGAAGACACTTTTCACCAGATCATCAATGACGATTCAGGCCACGTCAGAGCCATATGAAAATAAACGGCTGCTCCAGTACACTGAGGCTAACGCAGCATTCAATCTGAACACAATTCTCAGAATTTTCGGTATTTATTAGTTCAAAATTGTGGTTTCCTATTAAACAAAGATTAAAGCTTTACCATACTGTGCTATATGTAGCACCTTTCACAAGGTGCTTTACGCTGCACACATATTGTATGACGCACACGTCTGTCCCCGAGGTGACAGTTACGGATGTTTGCTCTTCTGACTTTCCCACTAATCCTTTTTCAAATATGTTGAATTCTTTCAGGGCTTCCCATTTTGCCTTGAAGGAGTGCGGCAGAAGTGGACCCGATTACTTACTTGCAGTCAGAAGCAGTTGTAAGCAGTTGCTCAGGAATTCTCATTTCATGTCCGCTGCTGGGCCGTCAAGGCCAGACAGATGTAACCTCCTGTTTCCCTACAAGCAGGACACAGCATGGGTTCCTCAGGCCTCCAAAGAGGAAAGGGAAACTGCTCTTCAAAGAAGACCCCAGAACACTTCCAAGTGCTGCCATTAATTTCTTCAGATAAGAATATACGTCAGAAAACAAATAAGTGGGCCTCAATGAAGAGATGAAAGACTGACGAGATTTTATACAAGGGGGGACATTAAGGAAAGACTCATCTAAAGCCATCACATAGTGTGTGGGTCAAGTGAAAACGAAAACATGAAATAAAAAGAAGCAAAGTCATTCAGAGTAAAGGTCCCCCTCCCGTGGATCTGCAGCATTTGAAATGGTGCTGATGACCTCACAGATATGGGAAAGTTAGAAAAACCACTAGGTGGTCCTAGCAGATGTGTGCGTGGCAAGGCTGAAGTGGATCCAAACCTGGTCTTATTCGTGCCAGTGGGTCTGATTAAATCCCAGCATGTGGTGCCCAACACTTTAGCTGCAAAGTCTTCAGCTTTGGAGAAACTTAAGTTCTAACAGTGGATGAAAATGACAGGGTTTGTAATATACCACTTCATTTCTTCCCCAACAGTAATGTCTACAATTGCAATTCCACTCCATATTTAACTTGGAAAAAAAGTGTTTATTTTTTAAAACAATACTGCATCAATAGACATTAAACAAAAAAAAATAATCATAAAGAGTTAGTAATGCTTCAATACCTGAAACTAAAAAAAAGCCCATTCATCCATTTTTTCCAATCTACTTAATCCAATCTTTGGATTGATGATTGGGAGAGGGAACATCCCAGTATGGATATTAATGGCTGTGCTGCCAGAATCAGGACCAGAAACAGGGGAGCAAATCAGGACCATCTTAAAGTATGGGTTCAATAGGCACTGGCTGAAGACCCCTGGAGCATAGAGGCCCACAATGTTTCTGACGCCTATGTATGTTTCTGTTTTGCTATCAAAACAGGGACCCCAGCACATTACTTTGCCTGGGGGTTTATGAAGCTGTTAAGATGGCCCTGGGGAAATGTAACACCGGCACACGTGTGTATACAGGTGAGGTGGAGAAGCACATAATGAGAAACTATCAAAAGTGTCTAGAGCAGGTGGTCTTCATACCGGTCTACATTTACCTTTATCTTGACTCATCCATCCATCCATTATCTGAATTTCTATTTTTCTGTTCTAAACCATTGTTTCAACATCATCAGAAGCAAAGCAGGAACCAGTATTGTGAAGATTCATACATGTTTTTAAATGTATGCATCAATCAATTCATCCATCCATTTTCAAACTCACTTAAACAAACTCTGACAAAACTAACCATAGACAGAGAAGCAGCAGAACATCATTTTTCCATCTCTCCATTTTTAGGTACATAAATATATAATACTAGCCAACACGCCGCATAATCAGGACGCTTTTTAAATGATTTTTAAGCACAGAGGAAAAAATAAACATTTCAAAAATCCGTAATTTAATAAACCACCAAGAAAAGTAACATTGCAGCAATGCACGCTATGAACCAACATACAATTGTCCGTGACTGAAAACCGGAGGAGCGCCGGCGCTTTCTCCTTCAAAGCGAAGGACGGGGTTGAGCGGCGCTCGTTCAGTACGCACTGCCCACTTATGTGCCCGCCCCCAACTCCCTACCTGAGTCGCTTTCGTCTGTGTGCAGTCCACACGCACCTGTGAGTCTGTTAATTTTCCAAACACCGCCTCAGTCGGTTTCCACGTTGATTTTTCATTGTTCTTTGTGGTTCCGGCTGCTTTTTTTTTATATATAATCCACTAGGTCACCAGACCATGGGGGGCTTTACAAAGGGCAGGGATGTAATCAGTGCGAGCGTATGACCATACGTGCTGGGAATTTCTCGTTCGTGGGGAACAATTGGAAGCCACGGTCTCCATCACGAAAGGGGTTCAACACCTTACCCACGCCGGGTAGACACACGTTGATCCCTCTAAGAATTTGGACGCCGACCGCTGTTGGGTCGTGTAACTATTTAGCAGGCGGGAGTCTCGTTCGTTTTCGGAAATAACCAGCCAAATCGCTCCACCAACTAAGAACTGCCATGCACCACCACCCACAGAATCGAGAAAGAGCTATCAATCTGTCAATCCTGTCCGTGTCCGGGCCGGGTGAGGTTTCCTGTGTTGAGTCAAATGAAGCAAAAGACTCCACACCTGGTGGTGCCCTTCCGTCAATTCCTTTAAGTTTCAGCTTTGTAACCATACTCCCCCCTGACTTTGGTTACCTGGTTGGCTGCCCGGCGGGTCATGGGAATGACGCAGCCGGATCGCCTGTTGTGGGGCCTGCATTGGTGAAGCAGGTGAGACGGTAATGAAACAGAGGCACAGGGCTTATTGGTTTTTAAAGACTGCTTCCTTCATTGGGTTTTAACCAATGCACGGAACAAACCAACACACAATCCTCCGTGCGGCGCTCAGGGTGGAATGGGAGGAGAGGAGAAGGACATCCACTCCGCTCCCTCCGTCATGCTAGTCTGCTGATTTCTCGTTCAGTATACACTGCCTGCTCATGTGCCCACCTCCAACTCGTCATTCGAGTCGTTGTCTTTTCACAGTCCAGATGCACCTGTGACTCACGTAGACTTTTCATTGCTCTGTGCGGTTTTGGCTGCCTTTCTATATATAATCCACCAAGACACCCAAACACGGTGGGAGGGTGGTGTGCACAAAGTGCAGGAATATCTAAGAAGACGCATGTTTGTCGTGGATGCAAATTGCTGTATGTAGCGTGTAAAACAGTTTGCTATAGTGCACGCGGTCGTGCGTCGTAACCGAAAACTCGTTTTTTAAAGACTGCTCACTTCATTGTGTTTTAACCTCAGATAAGGAACGTTTTAAGGATCCCATGGGATACCCCTCGCAAACAGTTTTACACGCCGCATATGGCGATTCACTTCCGCAAGAAACATGCCTCTATTAACAGTCAACGTGGGTCGGAGCTGCATGTGACCTCTACGACAGACGAATATAAATGACGCCTGTTTTTCTGTGTCATCGCGTAAGAGTTGGTGGGCGTGGCTCTGTGAGTTGTCGTCGTATCCAATGGTCTTGGAGTTGGTGGGCGTGGCTCCTTCCTGCGTGCACCATAGGTGTCTCGCTTGTCGGCGGCTTAGTGAATCCACGCCCCTTTCCGGCGTGCTTTCCATGGTTGTCTTGCCTTAGTGAATTATATATATAGATGTGAAGCACCTTTTGCCAAAGCTCCTGTCTGTCCATTCGCATGAAACAACACGCACCCTACCCCCAAACCCATGAACCTGGTTTTGTTGAGATGTGGCACGCTTACTCTTAAATGAAATTTGTCGAGAGAGTTCAGTTGTCATTCAGATATCTCGAACAGATTGTGCTGTAAAAAGTGTAGAAATATGCTGAATTTCCAATTTAAAACCATTGCCGAATTTGCGAACTCGCCCACCTTAAAATAGAGAAGTGTTCTTTGCGACATCAACACGGAATTGGTTTACTCTTTCTATTTTACCTGGAGAACAGTTGCTTGAACTTGTCTATTTTGTAGATTGTCCTCTGTTACTTGCCTGACAGCCAATCAGATGCCCAGTGCAAGTCAGTCAGACACCGGGCAGACCGCGCATGCGCAAAAATCTCCACCGAAGCGCCCTTCTCCTGCTGATTTAGGTAAGTTAAATACTGTAACAGAGTACAATAGAAAGTCACTTCTCTGGAAATCAGTGGAAGGGGAAAGAAATTATGTATGCATACATAAGACTGAACTGTTGGAACAATATGATCTGCACATCTCACTATTGTAATAAAAAAATCCAGGGACGAGACAAGACTTTTTATCCTGGGACGAGACGTGACTTTTTCAGAGAGATACTTTCACGTCCCCTGAGGCGAGACTTTGTGCCAAGACATTTAACCACGCCCGGGGCCGGAAATAAAACACAAAGAGTAGATGACCAAGTAGAACGTCGTAAAGAATTCATTAAAGGTTGGCGCGATACACACACATGCAGAGCTGGTTAGAGATAATTAAAGTACTAAAATTCAAAAGTCTAAAAAAAAATGATAGTAAAGATCGCATTAGCGCAAACAAATGGAAATGATTACGATTATTATTAGTGAAATAACGGAACAGCAAAAAGAGATTGAATATATTGTGCGGATTTAAACTTAAATCGGAGACTTGTAGATCGTCTAATTCGTGTTGCCATCAGGGAAAAGTAGTGTTTCATCCCAATGAAGAGGCGTATCCACGAGAATTAAAAGATTTGTTGTTTGGTGAAAGTGAAATCCACATACGTGAGCGGCAGAGACATGAAGTAGCTGGTGTGTAGTGCAGGCCATGGGGGGGTTGGCGAGCGAAGCCCCCTAGTTATTATTATAAAGAACCGACATTATCACCCTGCAGCTAACCGGTGTTTGTACTTATTAATAACACGGGGAAGGTGCAGCAGCTCTAACTGATATAAACAAGACGGGTTTAAAAATGGTCAGTGGCATCGGAAGGTGGGGGGCTTCAGCGTCAGAGCAGCAGACCCCCTATCTTCTTGCCCATCGTGTACTATTTGCATACTCATTATACAATAAATCGGTTCCTTTCCGAGTTCTTATATAATTTTAATGAATTACTGTGTTTTATCTTATATTAATAGCTAGACAGGGAGCTTACTTCAGTTCCTTTTCACCCATCATAGAGTCATATTGACAGTGATATTATGCTAGTGTTGGTCATTTTGCATGAATAGATATTTTTCAAATGCTAATTATTAGTACTTCTATGTTTGGTATACTGTATTTTAAAAAATGTTATGTTTAAGAGAACTGAACAACAACTAGTCACAGACCCTCCAGCACTTTCCACATCACTTGAATTACAGTCTGCTGTCTATGAAAGCCACTGAGCCACCGCAAGCCTCTTTGTGCTCCGTTTTTAACTCCTTATGTGCTGTTAAAAGTGTGTACTTAATGGAGTCTACTAACACATGTAATTGTATTCTGTTACGACTTTTGAATAGGACTCATTGTTATAGAACTATTGCATAAATAAAAATGTAACAAGTGACTATTGGATGAAATAAATAAAAAATATGAAATGCTGCAACCTTCACATCAGTTAACTTAGTCACAGAGCACACCTGAATTTTACACCATGCGCTCATCGTCTAACTTGTTAAACTTGCTTAGTTCAGTTCACAGGACTGCTGTAATGTTTGTGTGATCCAAACCTGAGAAAAAGACTCTGCTAATACGTCTGTGAACTGTCAGATGTGGAGAAGTTGGTCATAAAATGAGTCAGTACCGAGCATAAAGAGGGGCAGAAAGAGAGCACTTTTAGGCATGGGCACTTTTGAGGTTCTGCCCCACTAAAATCCATTGTCCTTGGCTGGGGAGTCTTAACATATGGGCACAGTGGGCACTGGCCAGGGGCCCTAGGAACATAGGGGTCCACAGTGTTTCTGATGTTCCTGTTATGCAATCAAAAAGGGCCCTCAGTGGACTACATTGCCCAGGGCCCTGTGATGCTATTAAGACGGCCCTGGCCATTGGTGCAAGGTTCTCAAGGAGTCTCAAATTAAGATCCTGGCATATATTGGATAAAATTTGTGGGAAGTAAAGAGAACCTTTCAACACTGGACCCCATTTAAGCAGAGAGAGAGATAGAGAGAAAAAGACTGGAGCAAGTGGAGGAGCAAGACAGGTTTAGATACTGAAATGAAGTCTCTCGGGAGAAGCAGCATGAGCGGAGGAGCAGAAGCTTTGACGTACTGCTGATGATGAAGACTTGGGATTGGACACTGTATAGCATAACAGCCATTTGAAGGGCCACCTATTATCAGCGCTGTCTAAGTGCTACCCCATTTCACCATCTACCTACCAGGTTGTTACAGGGGTGTTAGCAGTGGGATAGGAACCAGTTAATGATTCGAGGCAAGGGCAGTGGAAGTGGTTATTAAAAAGGGTTGTATTCCTGAACCATACACACAGGGCCTCACTTCAGGTGGGCTGTCTAGAGAGGAAGATCTGGAGACATCTACATCGCAATCCTGAACATGCCCGATTGAAGAACATTTTGCTCTCCTTGTGAATGACAGACTAAAAGAGAAGGACAGTGTAATGTCCACAAACAAGATCTGACTTAGAGAGAGGGTCTCTGCAGACTGGCAGAAGGGACAGACACATTTGGAGTCAGTCAGTCAGTCATAAAAGAAACAAATCTGAGTATTAAGTGGAGGTGGGCACTTTCCAACTAGGAGGCTCTGTTCCTCTGAAATCAATCTTCCTTAGTGTGTGGTTCTTGGGGAGTCTCGAGAAGAATCCTCGTGTGGACCAACACACAGGCTAAAGGCTTGAGAAGGAAAGCACCTCCAAAACCCAAATGAGGAAACGGAGAGTTTGAATTTGCTCAATCGGGGAATGTGAGCAAGAGAAGAGGAACAGGGCCAGAGTTTCACTGAAGGAGACTCCTGAGACAGAGTTGTGGCCTGGAAGCGCTCCTAAAGATGGGTGGTTCAGTCGCTGTGCACCAAGTGGTCCTTTTAAAGGCCAAGTACCAGCAATGCTCTCTGTGTGCTTGTGCACTCCTCTGTGTCATTGGCCCTGATGTCTACTTTGCTCATTGTTAATTACTATCAGGATACAAACTTTGTAGAAAAGGGTGAATTAATAGGACAATGATAAACAAGAAGTTGTGACAAAAATATATTTCTATTTTTTTTTTTATAAATGTGAATGTCACACTGCTGCTCTTTATTAAATGTATAATAAGCTGTAATAAGCTAAAAAGCGAGACCACTCAGAGATAAAATGATTGTGAAACTGGTTTGAACAAGAACCTGCAGCCACAAAGGACCCCTGAAGTTGGAAACATATACGTTTGTCTTCATATGAATTATGATTTTAAATAATGTGCAATATCTGAATACACTGGGGTTCGCTTCCCCGGTCCTCCCTGCGTGGAGTTTGCATGTTGTCCCCGTGTCTGCGTGGGTTTCCTCCTACAGTCCACATGCAGATTAGGTGGATTGGTGATCCTAAATTGTGCCTAGTGTGTGCTTGGTGTGTGGGTGTTTGTGTGTGCCCTGCGGTGGGCTGGCACCCTGCCTGGGTTTGTTCCTGCCTTGTGCCCTGTGCTGGCTGGGATTGGCTCCAGCAGACCCCCGTGAACCTGTCTTAGGTTATAGTGGGTTGGGTAATGACTGACGGACTAATACACTGCGGCCTACTAGTTTGTTTAAACAACACAATCAAACACTTTAACAACAGGCCTGCATTTTTTAACACAGGGCAGCAGTTTCTTGTAGAATGTTTGGCTGCTTTTTGGTTGCAAGAAGATGGTGATGGTTTTGATGGCATACTTGGCCGTCAGAAGTGCACATGTGGTAGGATCTGTATGTGTCAGCTTTGGATGATGTTCATGTTCTTGAACTGTAACAAAGTCCCAGTTATGCAGGGGTGCAGCAGCTTGGTTGACCGGTCATATTCCTTCTGTCTGTGTTGCGTCTGTGGATGTTGGGCTTGGATGGCTTTCTAGTGAACCACCCCTGGTTGCAGCTATACTGTATAGTGGTGCACGACCATCATGAGATGAATCTTCTGCCCATCAGAAGTTGGGCTGCTCATTTATGTCTATCCATTCCTGTATTTCAATACCCTAGAAGTGTTGCTCTTAACTACATTTGCTTTATTAAGCAGAGATTTGAGGGTCTGTAAGCTTTCTCCTCAAAGCCATTGTCGTGCAGTTAATGAACTGGAAGTTCTGTGCTTGTGCAAAGACTCCGAACTGCTACTGAGGTCACTCATCTGGAATTATGCATGCTGGAATTCTGTGTCTGGCAGCAGAGAGGGCTGTGCTGAGTTTGTGTAGCTTGATGTATCTGCTGTAATACTTGACCGTGACAAGAACACTAATCCTACTGGTTGCTGAAGTCTGCAATAGTCTGTCAGGAATGTGGTGGGCTCTCATCAGCTCATTTACATTAGACACACTATGTTCAAGGCAAGAGGTGTACGGCCCCCATCATGTCTGCAATCTGCTTGCACATACATACCTGGTCAGAATAAGATGTCACAAGCTGTCGGTCACAGGCATTCATTGTCACAAGTTACGGGCACTAAGGCTGTAGATGGTATACAACCCATCAGTATATTTCCTAGACCAGAATGGGCTTCTTTTAACTTTGGGTTGCTAACCCACTGAGCCGCAGTACCACCCTTTTTTTATTGCTATCACCAGATTATCCATTCATCTATTACCCATTCCCCCAAAATTCAGGGCCATGCAGCAGGAACCTTCCTGGTTCTGTCATATTCTGTTCATCCCATAACCTAAAACCCGCATGTCAGGTTCAGTTGCAATTTAAAAATGTCTCCGTATTAAGGAATATGTGTGTCTCTCTACTGGATCGGTGCCCCGTCCCGGGTGGCTTCAGTTAGTTAAAAGTGCAGTGCCATCAGAAAATATTCACTTTTCACACATTTTGTGATGTGATGGCCTTGGGTTAAAATCGTTTACATTTTTCTCCCCCTCTTGAAGCAACAGCCAAAAAACTGGACTGTAGAATTTTTTTATAAATTTATTCAAAATTAAAAAACTGAAATCTCTCTTTGACACAGGTAGTCAGACCCTTTGTTGAAGCCCCTTTGGCAGCAATTCCAGCCTGGAGTATTCTTGGGTTTCACTCAACAAGCTTTTTGTCCATTGTTCACTGCCAATCCACTCAAGCTTGGTCAGGTTGGATGGAGACCGCCAATAGACAGCCATATTGAGGTCTCTCCAAAGACTTCGATTGGGCTCTGGCTGGGACAGTCAAGAACATTCACAGGCTTGTTCCTAAGACACTCCTGGGCTGTCCATTGACCTGTTGGAAGATGAACCTTTGGCACACTTTGAAGTGTAGAGCAGTCTGGAGTAGGTTTTCATTAAGAATATCTCTGGACTTTGCTCTTTTCAGCTTTCCCTGAGCCCTATCCAGTCATCCAGTCCCTGCTGCTGAAAAACAACCCCACGGCCGATGCTACCACCGTGCTTCAGTGTTTTAATGGTATTGCACAGGTGATGAGTGGTGCCTGGTTTCTACCACCTATTATTGGCCAAGTAGTTCATTTTTGGTTTCATCAGGCCAGATAATCTCGTTTCTCATAGTCTGAGAGTCCTTGAGGTACCTTTTTGCAAACTCCAAGTGGGCTTCCTTCCATGTGTCTTTTACTCAGAAGAGACTTCTGTCTAGTCATTAAAGCCCAGATTACTGGAGTGTTGCAGTAGTGGTTGTCCTTCCAGAAGTTTCTCCCATCTCCACACAGGTTCTCTGAAGCTCACACAGTGTGATCACTTGTTTTTTGGTCAGCTTTCTTACCAAAGCCCTTCCAAACATCTTCCATTTAAGAATTTTGGAGGCCACTGTGCTCTTGGGAACCTTCAATGCTGCAGGCAGTTCTCTGTAGCCTTCTCTAGATCTGTGCCGCCACATAAGCTCCGCAGGTAGTTTTTCAACCTCATTCATGGCTGGGTTTTTGCTCCACTGTGGGACCTTCAATAGACAGCTTTCCTAATCAAGTCCAGTCAACTGAATTGACCACAGATGGACTCCAAATGTGGTGAGGAAACATCTCCATGATGATCATTGGAATGGGATGCACCAACCCCAGATTTCAAGTGTCACAGCAAAGGGTCTGAATATTTGTGTCAGTGTGATAGATTCCTAAAATCCTGTATTCACTTTGCCTTTCTGAGGAGTATTACTTGATGAGGAGGAAAGAATGAATTGAAATGATTTTAGCCTAAGGCAGCAACATCACAAGATGTGAAAAAAATGAATAGTGACTACTTTTTGAAGGCACTGTAGATGCATGGATGTCACCTTTTTAGATGACACGGCCACTGTCCATATCTGCTGCGTTAATTGCACAAAAACAGCAGCCTTACATACACTAAACATCGAGGTAAATCAGACATATCGCCACTTTATCACCATTTGATTTGATATTTTAATCGATAATTTCACACCGGAGCTGTAAGGCTGTCCTCTCTCTTAACGAATCAACTGCCTGGGGATTGCAGTTATGTTCTGGTGTAACGAAATGCTGCGATTGATATTTTTTTTTTTTTAAGATATCTCCATATAATTAACCACTTTTCTTTTTCTTTGCCTCTTGTTTACTAGATGTTAAAAAGGAGCAGCGTCCTAAGAGTCTCTGACTGAGTGTTTCTTGCTTTAGTTTAAATATTTGAAATCATAAAAGAGCGGCTGCGTGCCACCCCGCCCCCACATCATGGATCTCCTTCATTTGATTTCGGAGGAGAACTCGAAACTGTCATGTCGAGTGCGAGCGACTCTTCTCGTTTTTTTTTTGGGGTGGGGGCTAACGGGATCTTTTCTTTTTAAAAAAAAAACGGTCTCCTGATGTCGGTGCTTTCGCACGTGAAGTCAGGCTGTGCGGTCTTGTGGCGCGCCAGCTCGTGACCTTCACGCGTCCGCCTACGGACATTCATCCCTTCACAGCTCCCGTTACAGAACGCACTGAAAGTTAAAATCGCTTTAATCGGAGTTGCATGTATAGAATGGCGAGATTAGCAAATCCGCAGGGTCGAGACAAGTAATTGACAGCATTTATCAAAGTCAGATTGATATCTGGTTGTTAATTTAAAAAAGAAAGGAAACCCCGTGAACTTACATGATGAGAGATTCGGGACAGTCACTCTCCTCCTCATAAAGCGCGGCGGGCTGCAGTCCCGTCCAATTCGTCTCCCAGGCAGCACCTCGGTGTCGGGAGCGCGCACCTGCCGGCCGCCTCGTCCCACATTTGGACCGCCGAATCAGCGGCCTTCCTCCACAAGGACGTGTAACGTGAAAGTGACATGGCAGTACTTCTGTAAAATATTTTTAGCTGACTGCAAAAGGCTGAGAACGCGATGAAATACAGGAGAGGGAGAGAGAGATAAAGAAAGAAACCGGGAGAGCGCGGCTTCAGCCAAAGTCTACCACTACAGCCGCCAGCTCTCGGTGACACACTCCGGGGACAAGTGGGCTCCCTAAATAGATGGGTCCATTGAAACGGTTATGTTCATAAAAGCCCGAGGTTAAAGCTGCAGTTATTCACGTTCACTAACCCCTGCAAGCCACTCTTAGCACAAGGCATTGAGAAGTTTAACCTTCTTTTAAAAAAGCAAACAGTAATAATAGAAAATGCCCTTTAGAACAGGGGTCTTCAACTCCAGTCCTGGACCAGAACTGTGGATGGAGGTTTTCATTTTAACCTTTTGTATAGTGACCAGCTTTTGCTGCTTTAACTTCTTTTCCCTTCATTTGATTTTATGTGTTTCTTAAGATTCAGTCCTCTGAATAGGACCCAGATGACCAGTTAAGCCAGTGCCTTAAACTCCAACCAATTTCACTCCAGCCAGTTTCTTAATTAGAGGGCGATTCTTGTTAATTAACCCAATTTTTTAAATCCATGGCTTGTTGCAGCTCTTAATCTGCCACAGCAAACGTTTCCAAAAGTGTTGTTTTTCTTCTTTGTAAGAAACCCTCAGATATTTTGTGGACCTGAGCCTGAGCAGAACAACATTACTGAGACCTTTACCTGTCTTCATATTTATATATTGTGTATTGGGGAATGTATCTTATTATTGTTTGGCTGCTAATTAAGGAAAAAAAGTAATAGTTAAGGGTTCTGCAGTCTTAAGTAGCAAATCAGTTTAAATTAAGGCAAGAGTTCACTAGTAGAAAAAAATGGTGACTAATTAAGAAAAGGGTTAGAATGAAAGCCTGCAGCCACAGTAGCACTCCAGGACGGGAGCTGGAGAGCCATCTTTAGAAAAATGTTACATTTAAAACTACATGCTGTCAATGTACTGTATATAGAGTATGTATATATGCCTTGAGCCCCATCCAGGATGATGTACACTGTAAGTTAAGAAGCAGCTGCCATAGTAAAAGTAACTTTAATGGTACCCATGGAGAATAACTACTCTTCATAGCGTAACTGTCTGTAAGCCTTTAAATCCAATTCAACAGGTGGCAGCCGTCACCAGCAGTATAGGGTACAAGGCAAGAGCCAGTCCTGAAGATGATGGCAGATGATCACAGAGTTCTGTTTCATATGAACACCATGCAAAGGCACCTTCAAACAGTTGATTTTATAGATTGATAGATATGAAAGGAATTAAGTCATAAATAAATAGATAGATAGATAGAGTGCATCCAGAAAGTATTCACAGCGCATCACTTTTTCCACATTTTATGTTACAGCCTTATTCCAAAATGGATTAAATTCATTTTTTTCGTCAGAATTCTACACACAACACCCCATAATGACAACGTGAAAAAGTTTACTTGAGGTTTTTGCAAATTTATTAAAAATAAAAAAACTGAGAAATCACGTGTACATAAGTATTCACAGCCTTTGCTCAATACTTTGTCGATGCACCTTTGGCAGTAATTATAGTCTCAAGTCTTTTTGAATATGATGCCACAAGCTTGGCACACCTATCCTTGGCCAGTTTCGCCCATTCCTGTTTGCAGCACAACTCAAGCTCCATCAGGTTGGATGGGAAGTGTCGGTGCACAGCCATTTTAACATCTCTCCAGAGATGTTCAATCAGATTCAAGTCTGGGCTCTGGCTGGGCCACTCAAGGACATTCACAGAGTTGTCCTGAAGCCACTCCTTTGTTATCTTGTCTGTGTGCTTAGGGTCGTTGTCCTGCTGAAAGATGAACCGTCGCCCCAGTCTGAGGTCAAGAGCGCTCTGGAGCAGGTTTTCATCCAGGATGTCTCTGTACTTTGCTGCAGTCATCTTTCCCTTTATCCTGACTAGTCTCCCAGTTCCTGCCGCTGAAAAACATCCCCACAGCATGATGCTGCCACCACCATACTTCACTGTAGGGATGGTATTGGCCTGGTGATGAGCGGTGCCTGGTTTCCTCCAAACGTAACGCCTGGCATTCACACTAAAGGGTTCAATCTTTGTCTCATCAGACCAGAGAATTTTGTTTCTCATGGTCTGCGAGTCCTTCAGGTTCCTGAATTTACCACTGGTGGACTCCAATGAAGCTGCAGAAACATCTCAAGGATGATCAGGGGAAATAGGATGCACCTGAGCTCAATTTGGAGCTTCATGGCAAAGGCTGTGAATACTTATGGACATGTGCTTTCTCAGTTTTTTTATTTTTAATAAACTTGCAAAAATTTCAAGTAAACTTCTTTCACATTGTCATTATGGGATGTTGTGTGTAGAATTCTGAGGAAAAAAAATGAATTTAATCCATTTTGGAATAAGGCTGTAACATAACAAAATGTGGAAAAAAGTGATGCGCTGTGAATAGATAGATAGATAGATATCACTTTATTTTTTCTCAAGGATACATTTTTGCTTTTTATGGAAGCTTAATAAATAAATTAAAAAAATAAATATTGCTATAATATGACAAACAGCAAGCCCCTCTCAATCACACACTAGAATGTCTAAAAAGAAAGGAAACTTCTAAGTTCGCTATCCCAGTCCCAGTGAGGTATTAAACAGACGTATTGTTGTGGTGTAAAGGAGCCCACATAGCTTTTCTTTTTTTTTTTTTTTTTATTTATTTATTTATTTATTAATTTTATTACAATCAATACATAGCAATCAAGTTTTTACAAAAAAAAAAAGAATTATGCTAAGAACAGATCGATCCCCACCCTTGAGAGAGAGAGCAAGCCAAACGTGTAAAATTTAAGGCTTTTAAAAATACCTAAATCAACAAATTCTCTGTGCTTTATAAAATCATTTCAAAATATTACTGATTAGATCCTGCCATGTTTTGAAAAAGTCTGCACAGATCCTCTAACTGAGTATTTGATTTTTCCAATTTTAAATAATATAACACATCAGTTTCCCACTGACTTAAAGAGGAGAGTTTGGGTTCTTCCAGTTTATCAGAATAAGTCTGCGTGCCAACAGTGTAGTGAATGCAATCACAGTTTGTTTGTCTTTCTCCACTTTAAGACCCTCTGGAAGAACCCCAAACACAGCTGTTAATGGGTTAGGAGGGATTGTGAGTCCAAGACTGTCTGAGAGGTAATTAAAAATTTTTGTCCAGAATAATGTTAATTTGGAGCAGGCCCAGAACATGTGACCTAGTGAGGCTGGGGCTTGGTTGCAACGTTCGCAGGTTGGATCATGCCCTGGAAACATTTTGGAGAGTTTTAGTCGAGACAGATGTGCTCGATATATAATTTTGAGTTGTATAATTGTATGCTTTGCATATGGAGCTTGAGTGAATTCTCTGCATTGCTACTTTCCACTCCTTTTCTGATATATTAATTGAGAGGTCATTTTCCCAGTGTCCTCTTGGATCTTTGAAAGGAAGGGATTGTAAAAGGATTTTATATATTGTAGAGATGGAGTCTAACTCCTTGAAATTGAGCAATAATTTTTCCAGCGTGGATGAGGGTGCAAGATGAGGAAAATCTGGAAGGTTCTGTTTAACAAAGTTCCTGATTTGAAGATAGTGAAAGAAATTTGTAGCTGGAATGTTAAATTTGGAACGTAATTGTTCATAGGATGCAAAGGCGTTGTCTATATAAAGATCTCTAAGCAAGTTAATTCCAAATTTTTCCAGATATTAAAAACTGCATATGTTTGTGAGGGTTGAAAGAGGTGGTTCTTTGCAGGGTGCCACAGAAAGAAGCTTCTCCGTCTTAAAATGCTTTCTACATTGGTTCCAGATTCTAAGTGAGTGGAGCACAATTGGGTTATTAGTGTATTGCCGATAGCGTGTGTTTATTGGAGCACAAAGCAAGGAATACAAAGAAGTACTGCAGGATTTTACTTCTATTGCGGTCCATGCCTGTGTATGTTCTTCTATTTGTGTCCAGGTTCTTATCGACTGTATATTTGCCGCCCAGTAATAAAACTGGAAGTTAGGTAGAGCCATGCCGCCTTCTGCCTTTTGTCTTTGTAGGGTCGCTCTTTTGATGTGTGGATGTTTAGAATTCCAAATAAATGAGGTTATTGTTGAATCTAATTGCTTAAAGAACGATTTATTAATGTATATTGGTATGTTTTGAAATAAAAAAAGGAGCTTAGGAAGAATATTCATCTTAACAGTGTTAATTCTTCCAGCTAGTGTGAGATGAAGGGTTGACCATCTATGCAAGTCTTGTTTAATTTTTTCCATACAGACATAAATTTTGTTGATAAAGAGCTTTATGTTTACTTGTGATGTTTACCCCGAGGTATTTAAACTGTTCTGCAATGATAAAAGGAAGGGTGTCTAATCTAATATTATATGCTTGAATTCACGGAAAGAGTACACTTTTATTCAGATTAATTCTGAGACCAGAGAGCTTTTGAAATTCTGTGAGTGCTGCTAAGACTGCAGGCACAGAATTTTCTGGATCCGATATATACAGTACCATGTCATCTGCATATAATGAGATTTTCTGTTCCAGTCCTTCTCTGCTAATCCCCTTTATCTGATCAGTATTTCGACAATGTATTGCCAGTGGTTCAATGGCAATTGCAAACAGCAGTGGTGACAAAGGGCATCCTTGTCTTGTGCCACGTTCTAGTTTAAAGTAGTCTGAGCAAATGTTATTGATGCAAACTGAAGCTTCTGGGTTAGTATACAGTAATTTAATCCATGCACCACATAGCTTTTCTTGACACACTTCTGCTGAATAATTTTTTGGCTGAAAGTCCTCACAATGTTATTGTGTCAGGGAGAGGATGAGCAGCATTGTTCATAATGGCACTCGGTTTTGTTTTAATTCTCTCTCTGTTGCTACAACCTCCAGAAGGTTCCAGAGTGTGTCATATAATTGAGTTTGCCCTTTTATTTAGCTTGTTGATTTGGTGGGCTTCTCTTGGCGTGGTGTTATCAGACGAGCACGGTACAGCATAGAAAACCACACTGGTCATCACAGAGTTATAGAAGATGTGAAGGATGTGAGTTCCCACATGTTCTGCCCTTCCTTTTATAGTTTCTCTGTGTTCCAAGATAACAATTTATTTTTTGTATAGCCTAAAATCACACAAGGAAATGGAAAGATCAGAAGTATGAGCAGAGCAGCAGCGAGTGAGTCACACACACGCACACACACACACACACACACACGTAGCTTTCAACAAACACCAAAAGAAAAAAATAGCCAACAACTAATCAAATTCTCAGGTAACTTCAACTGGAGTAAACTGAAGTAAAGCCGACAATGGATGAGGAGAAGTAACCAACAATGCCAAGTCAAAGTCGATTGTCCAGCGGGTGGTGAAAGCTTAAAGCCAATGGTCTTCTAAAGATACCAAGACCAGTCCAAACTGTCATTAATGTGGGACCCCATGTTCCGGTAGCAGTGAACCACCTCCATGTCCACTTTCTGACTAGTTACCAGACACAGAGGCTCTTTGGTGAGGTGAAAGTCAATAAGCAGTTCTTCTGGTTTTTCTGATGTTTAGTTGCAGACAACCGGGAGGAGGCCCCGGGGAAGACCCAGGACACGCTGGAGGGACTATGTCTCCGGCTGGCCTGGGAACGCCTTGGGATTCTCCCGGAAGAGCTGGAAGAAGTGGCCGGGGAGAGGGAAGTCTGGGCCTCTCTGCTTAAGCTGCTGCCCGCGACCCGACCTCGGATAAGCGGAAGAGAATGGATGGATGGATGGATAGTTGCAGACAATTCTCAACGTTCTCCCCTTGACTCCTTTCCTCTGTCATATCCCCCTTATCAATACACTCCATAAGTGCAGAATCATCTGAGAATTTCTGCAAGTGACATGACCTGCTGTTAGATTTATAGTCCGAGGTGTACAGCGTGACGAGGACAGGAGATGGGCCTGTTCCTTGTGGTGCTCCAGTGTTGCTCACACAGTCCTTGAGCCTCACAAACTGCCCGGCAGATGTTCCGTTATCCAGGGCAACACAGGCTCACCCACCTGCATATCCCTATGGCTGGATGGTATTGAAGGCACAAGAGAAATAAAAAAAAAAACAGAATCCTCACAGTGGTGCCAGTTTCGACCAGATGGGAATCAGCCTTGTAGAGCTGACAGATAATTACATCCTCCACGCCAATCTTTGTCTGACAGACAAGCTGCAGAGGGTCCTGATTCTATACAGTAGCTATATTCTGAGCAAATTAAGACACTCTCTTAGGGTGAGACAATGAGCCGTGGGAAGTGAATGACCATGAAGCGCCGAGTGATTTAATATAGCTCAACACAATGTCAAGTTGCTTCGCAGGTACAGTGAAGCTGTTTTTATATTTCTACAATTTTCATTTTGACAGGTTAAGTAACTGAGCCCTCGGCAGGACACCAGTCCTTCACAGGGTCCTCACACACACACTAACACTCGGCCAGTTTGGAATGGCCAGTTAACCAGACACACCCACCTTCACAAACCTGATTGATAAATGGAGACAAACATGCAAACTCCACAAAGAAACAAGCAGGTGAAATTTCTCCAATTTTCTTGTTCTTGAAATTTTGTGTACTGCACTTGATGCTCAGCAGATGGCACTGTTCTTCTTCTTCTTCTTCTTCCTATTATGGTGTTCTATGTCATGTCATTGATCTCTGTAATTTGCTTGATGCTCAGCAATTGTTGCTGCTCTTCTATTTCATTTGGCCATGTTGCGTCACATGCCGATCACTTTGCCGTAAGTAACCCACTAGTGCATGTCAGTTTTCCAGGGTTGCCGCTACCTAAAATGTTTTGCATTTTGAGAACGTATCAGGGCATAAGTTTTGAATTAAGACCAAGATCAAGGTTCTAGCCACAGTAGTGCACAAGTAATCACGTGATAAACAGAGAGGCCTTAGCATTTTATGTACAGTATACACAGTTAAATCACAAAAATAGGTTGTGACGGGGAGCCAGTGTTATGATTTCAGTTGGCCACTAGGCAGTGCCACGCTCATTTCTAGACATGAAGATGGAGGCCCGAGGATGTTACACTTGAGTGGCGCTCGCCACTAGTAACAGCTGACCACACTGATGGCCTCTCTTTAGCAAAGCGGCACTCGTTATTGAAGTTTTGGCAGAAGAGCCAGCATTCAGTTCGTCAAGTCATTAAGGTCAGATTAGGAGGAATTTCGTGACCCAGCAAAGAGCATTGAAAGCTGCTAACTGATGTCAAAGAAAACTTTTGTTTTGTTACTTTTGGCACAGTGGAGGAAAAACGGTTGTCACCCCTGCCTCGCCACTTGTATGTCGAGTTTGCACTTTATCTCCCCTTGTCTGCCTATGCTTTGGGTGCTCCAGCATTCATCATGTTATTTTAAGGGGCAACTCTGAGTTTGCCTCATATGAGCAAAAGTATTTTGTGATGGAGCAGCGCCCCATCCTGGGTGGTCTCCTGCCTTGTGCCCTGTGCTGCTACTTAAAGACTCCAACGCAGTGGAAAAAAGGTTTAGTCTCAGAAGATAAAATGAATGTTTGGACAATTGTGTGCAGAGCAGACGTCCTGTGCTGAGCTGATTCCTGTTTTGTGCCCGAGGCTGCTAGGAGATTCACTGGCTCAGTGTGGCCCTCATCACATCGATGCAGATTCAGAAAATGGAGTCAATGGATGGATATAATGTTGTGGGGGTTTGCATCCTGTCCATGGTTGGTTCTGCCAAAGTCTAAAGACAGAACATTGCAGGTTACATCGGCCCTATTATGGAGTGTGGAAATCCAAATCCTCAGGCACGCAGGCACTCAGTGTGGATTCTGGTGTGTGTTGTAGTAGCTAACAAGTTGAGCGGAATGGACCAAGCTGTGGGTTCAGATCCATCCCTCTGTCGCCTCACTTCTTCTCAAATGTTGTTTGGGTTCAGTTCTTAGAAATTAAAAAGTGGGCACAATACATAAAACCAAAAGAATGACCTCAGGTCAGTTTTAGTGGGCCAGCAGTCACCAGCATCATGAATTTCCAAATAGTGATTAAGCCTGGCTGAAGAGCAGAGTTTGGGTTATTTTCTATAATAAGTCTCAGTCACTTTCTCATTGAGGTTTCCACTTTCTTTCTGTGTATGCGAGGTGTGGCAGAAAAGTAATGAGACTGATTTTTTATTTACCAGAGTTTTTATTTTTTTCAAACATCAATGTTATCCCCTTCAAAGTAGTTCCCTTGGGCAGCTACACACCGATGGAGACGTTGTTCCCACTGTTAGTAGCAGCGCTGGAAGTCTTCAACCGCTATGGTCTTCAGCATGTCCGTTACACTCTTTTGGATGTTTTCTAAAGTCCCGAAATGACGTCCTTTGAGGACATTTTTCAGTTTAGGAAAAAGGAAAAAGTCACACGGACTGAGGTCAGGTGAATAAGGGGGCTGGGGAACCACAGGAATGCCTTTTGAGGTCAAAAATTCTGTTATGGAGAGGGCAGTTTTTCGGCACCATTTTGGCACAGACCTTTCGCATGTGCAAATGTTCAGTCAAAATTTGATGAACGGTAAATCTGTTCAAATTTAATTGTTCACTCAACATTCTTAATGTTAAACGACGGTCTGATCTCACAAGAGTGTTCACACGTTCAATGTTTTCATTGGTTTTCGAAGTTGAAGTCCTCCCTGAACGGTGTTCATCTTCAACGTGTTTTCTGCCTTCCAAAAATGATTTGTGCCAGCGAAAAACTTGAGCTCGGGATAAAGAATGTTCCCCATAGGCCTGTTTTAACTTTTCAAACGTCACACTTGCCGTTTAATGGCACAACGTTGCTCCAAATTCCGCTGTTCCATTTTGCGTGACGCACAACCAAAAACGCAACTTTGCTAATAGCAGTCACAAAAATCACGTAGTTAACGGAAGGAGTTGAAACTCGCACTGAGCTATGGGAGGGTACTGATACACGCGCTCTATCAAGGACAACAGCGCAGCGTTGCCAGATCGCTTGCAGTGTTGCCAGTCTCATTACTTTTCTGCCACACCTCGTACATGTTGCATTTCCTCCCACATTCCAAAAATCTGCAGGTTTGGTTAAGTGGATGGTCTGAATTAATCCAACAAGGGTGTGCGAATCAGCTGCAAACCCTTCCAGGATTGGTTCCTGCTCTGCATTCAAAGCTGCTGAGATATGTTCTTCTTCCTATAGCAGGCCATGCCACATTTGACGACTTTTTTGTCGATTTTCAGCCGTAGCCTTCATTTTCATAATCTTACTGAGTTGGCATCAGTTGGCAGTGCGCGCCCATAAAGGACAGTCGTGTACTGTGACGTACCCAGCGACTCACTCCAATAAAGCCAATCCTATCTTTAGTCATAAGGGTGGGCATGGTGTGCATGACAGCTGACAGCCAATTAATACTCATTTGGAAGCACAATTCAAATAATGCAGTGACGAGGAAAACGCAACACGGTGTTTTGGACCTCACAAACAGAAGAGATGCTTGTCTGTCTGATATCTCATGTTTTACATACAGAATGGAAGAAGGAAAACACCTTGAGCATGGGAAAGATGCTATATAAATTAAATGTATTATTATTATTATTATTAAAAAGGGTCAGGAGTGTGGCGGAAGTCACTGTAACTGGTAACCCTTGGTACAGCATGGGCTCCATCAAGCAGTGTGTTATCGGCTGTCACATTAAAACGATTGAGGAGGACTGTGCTGGAAGGTTGGCACGCTGTTTCTAAATCTGACCTGGCCAGTGATTTTTCAGTTGTGTAGACTGATACGATTCAGTGAGGAGAGCAGCAAATGCTGTCGGTAAGTCTAACATACCCAACTACTAGAAGTCATGTAATGTGACATCAGCTTAAGCTGATCTTTGAAATGGCGGATTCATAAAACTGACTTGACGTCATGGTCCTTGATAGTAATGCCCCCAATGTGATGCCAAATGAAAATACCTTCAAGAGCAGGGGTCTCCAGCTCTGGTCCCAAAGTGCTACTGCAACTGCAGGTTTTCATTTGAACCCTTCTCTTAATCAGTGGCCAGTTTTTGCTGCTAATTAACTTATTTTCCCCCTCATTTTAATTGACTTGTATTTTTAAGATTCAGTCCTCCAAATATCAAGTCAAGTCAAGTCAAGTTGGGGAGCATGCACTGGTACAGTGTGCTGCCGCACCAACTTCACGATGAAACAACTCGGGATTCCGGTTGGCAACCCACCAGGCAGACATGTGGTCCAGTCCCACCCTCTGGAAATGACCCTCTATCTGCTGCAGCCTGGTGTTATGTGGGCGACTCCTTGGCCTGGTCCAGCCACTCGGGTCCCCAACAATGAGGATCTTACAAGCCAGACCACCCTCGGGGAATCGCGCCACATGGCCGTAGTGCCGTAACTGACGTTCCCTCACAATACAGGTAATGTGCCTCATTCGGGACACCTTTTATTGGCTAACTAAAAAGATTACAATATGAATATGCAAGCTTTTAAGGCAACTCTGAAGAAGGGGCCTGAGTGGCCTCGAAAGCTTGCATATTGTAATCTTTCTAGTGAGCCAATAAAGGGTGTCATTTTTCTTGACTTCTCACTACATTCACAATGGATAACACAGTACAACACCCTAGTACTAAAGGAATACGAGTAGATTATCAGCGGGTAAAGGTTTCCTTGTTATCAAGGTGTCTTCATCAGACTAACCTTTCTTTTAACTGCTTTTTCAGGGTAATTGAAGCTATGATAAGATGCCTTTGTCAAGGTCTTATTAAGATAGGACAGATTTCTTTCTTAGGAAAGCACTGTGCATTTTCCCCTCTGATTCCACTCTCTACTTCTCTCGTCCTGCTCGTCTGATGATTCAGCTTTCTGCTCTCTGAGCTTTTCACAGGAGTTTGGTGGGACAATTGCATCGCTTTATTCTCTTTTTACTTGAAAGAGTGTCATAAAGCATCAGGGCTCGCAGGTTCCTTTCTGGAACCGAATACGGTGACTTGGAACTGGTACCCTTTCGGTGAAGGTAAGGGCTGTGGATTTTCCAGTTCACAAAAACCTGCAATTGGTTGAAAAGGGGCCAGATGTTGAGGGAGTGCTCGAATACAATCAAACGTGTGGACAATGGGACAGGCAGTCAGACCCCCATCACAGTAAAAAGGACTGAACAAAGGATCTCAGAAACAAGAACACAAGAACAGGCCATTGAGCCCAAAATGAGTCGGTCAGGTTTATTTCTTTAACTTTTGCACAGCATCATCAGGATGAGATCTGAAGGTCCCCAAAGTATGATTTGTCTATTACACCATTTTGTAACCTTTTCAACATATCTGAGGTTATCACTGTGAAAAAAAAAAAAGTGTCTGTGTGAAATGGGCCTGTGCCCTGCTTTGATTTGTGCCCAGTTTTCTATTTGATGAGCTCCTTTTCAAGTATTAGCCAGGATCCACTATTCTTATTGCCTTCATAGCTTTCAGCGCTTAAGCCTTGTCACAATGACTACTGGAGTGCAACTCATAGTTTTAGTGAACTCCGTCTTGGACAGCAGCTGTGGGGAAAAGTACTGGAGCTGAATTTACTTGTACAGAAATGACAAACAAAGTATCTATCTATCTATCTATCTATCTATCTATCTATCTATCTATCTATCTATCTATCTATCTATCTATCTATCTATCTATCATATACGGCCTTTTTATCTATCTATCTATCTAACAGGTTTACCTGCGCGTGAAAAGTTTATTCAATTTAGGATTTGTGTGTTGTGATATCTCACCCACTGCATTGAAATCAAGATACATCCATCTTCATTGCCATCCACGCCTGTTAACACCAACATGTGGATGCCACTTTGTGTCTTTTTGCGACAGATTAGACTTAATATGACGCTTCAAATTGCAGAGATAGCACAGTGGCCTTTCTAATTACTGAACATAGATTTGTGTTTTCTCTACATTTGTACAAAGTTCTTTCTATTCATGGTATATGATCTATTTTGCCACATTTTCTTTTGAAATTTCTTGTACTGTTTTTTTTGTAAAACATCTTTCCAGGAAATAATTAAGCAGTAAAATTTCGACTCTGTGTCATAATCAGAACATGAGAACAATCTGGATGAGAACAGGCCATTCAGCCCAACATAACTCGCCACTCTTATCCACTCAATTCTTCTACAATAACATTAAGTTGACTGTTAAAAGTCCCTAAAGTCCTACTGTCAACCACACTACTTCTTCATTTATTCCAAGTGTATTTTGTTCTCTGTGTAAAGAAAAACTTTGTAATGTTTGTGCGAAATTTACCCTTAACAAGTTTCCAGCTGTGTTCCTGTCTTCTTGATGAACTCATTTTAAAGTCACCGTCTCGATCCACTGGACTAATTCCCTTCATACTTTTAAACACTTCAGTCAGGTCTCCTCTTGATCTTCTTTTGCCTAAACTATAAAGGCTCAGCTCTTTTAATCTTTCCTCATAACTCATCCCCTGTAGCCCTGAATCAGCCTGGTCGCTCTTCTCTGGACCTTTTCTTGTGCTGTTATGTCCTTTTTGTAGCCTGGAGACCCAAACTGCACCCAGGACTCCAGATGAGGCCTCACCAGTGTGTTATAAAGCTTGAGCAGAACCTCCTGTGTATATAAAATGATATTCTGTTGGCCTTCTTAATGGCTTGTGAACACTGGCTGGCAGTTGATAGCGTTGAGTCCACTATGACTCCTAAATCCTTCTCATAAGGGGTTGATTTTCAGACCCCCCATTGTGTACTCAAACCTCACATTTTTACTTCCTATGTGTAATACTTTAATACTTTTGACATTAAATTTCATCTGCCACAAATCTGCCCAAGCCTGTATGCTGTCCAGTCCCAAGTTAATTCAACAGATTATTCTGCCAATCCACCTATCTTGGTGTCATCTGTAAAGTTATTAGCTTGTTACTTATATTACTATCCAAATCACTTATATAAATTAAAAATGGTTATATCTCGGCCTGGGTTCCTCCCCTGGCTGGGGTACAAAGTCTTATTTTATTTAAGGTTTCATGTTACTTTTATTTATGCTCTCTTTTGGTTTCTATACCTGTGCTATGTTTTATGTGTTTTGTGGGTGGTCCCCCAAGAGGCAAGGCTACCTACCAGTCACCACCAGTTACTGCCTTCTACCCTATAAATCTGGAGGGTCTTCCACAGTTCCTGGTGGTTCATTTTGAATGGTGAGTTTGTGACGATGCGGGTTCGGCTCCACGCTCCCATCTGCTATTCGGAAGCCCTTGAACCCAACACCGTCGACAGATATAACCGAGTTGAGCTAGACAGTGGAGGCAACAACTGAGCCAGGGGATGGTTCAAAAAGTGCACAAGTGCTTTTATTTAAAACAGTCAACAAAACAATCAAAGTGCTCAATAAATAGTGCTGTGCAGTTCCAAAGTTCAATAAATAATCCATAAAAGAAAACGTGGAGGTTTAAAAACAATAGAAAAAGACAGTCCTTTAAAAAACGAGGTTAAAATGTTCCATGTGGAAGCAGTCTTTAAAAACAACAAGCTCGGTGCTTCTTCTATGCTGGCGTCTCACCTGCTTCTCCCGACTAGGCTTTGCAGCAGGCGAGACGCTCTCTGCAGCTGCCCTCTTCAACTCACATCGGCACGAGACTGCAGACCTCCCGATCCCTGGCTTCGGTCTGGCACTCATCCCAGCCTCGAGACTTGGTCCAATCCAACGGCCAGGACGCTCACGTTGGATAATTCCCCGACCAAGCCTCCCGACTCCCGCTGCCTTTCCGGCCTTCTGCGGCCAGTTGCCTTTCCCTAGTCACTCCCGCTACCTGGTCGCTCAGCGGGAGCAACAACTCCAACCCCTTGGTGTAGGCCTAACACCCAGGCCCTCGCAGCTACCCGCGAGCGCTCGTTCGCTCGCTCACCCACACGCTTTTCGTGGCTCTCCCTCTTGCACCGACATACTTCCCTATAACGTTTGTCTCTTTTTTTTTCCCTCGTTCTTTTCCTGACCCTCCTCCCAACTGACTCGCGCTTCTTTTATACAGCGAGGGGCCATAGCAGCTGCAGCACATTAGCCACGGGAACAATCACGGATGTGGGCAGCCCCTCACCTGTGCACTCGGTGAGAAACGCCTACACACCGCAGATCGGCCCGCGGCTTGCTATGGCCACTACGCCCCCTCACTAAGCCTATTTATTTAAAAAACGGCCCTTTGCTCAGCGAGCTGTGGACCCCTAACACCACAGAGTTCTTGTGTTTTTTGGTGAATATGGTGCTCTTAGTGATTTACTGGCTTTTTGACACCTCACTCTGTATTTTGACTGTTCTGAAGATTTGACCTGAGGGTAAAACAAACAATAAGAAGCCAACATGGTAGCTCCTAGGGCAGCAGTATGAGAATTACTTAGTACTTACTATAGTCTGACAGAGTTCTGCTCAGGTTGGGTTTTTGTTGTCTTGCTTTGGTCATCTTTCAAGGACATAACAGAAGGAGCAGCAGAGACCCCTAAATTAAGGAGGTGCTTTCCAATAGACAGCTCTGTTCAGGCCTTCTAACTCAATATTTGATCTGCTGTGCTGATTCTTTTTCTTTGCACTTTGGATCATTATGGTATGTGAAAATTGTAACGTGGAATTTACAGTAATGTGCTGCTGTTGGCCATAGGTGGTCCTCCATATCGTTGACGTTGACAAAGAACACTTTGAGAAACACAGATGCATGTGAAAGGCCCAGTGCTCCAAAAATATTAAAGATGGATTGTTACATACAAAAGCATGTAGAGATTTGCCATTTTTAGATGGTGAACCTTCAACAAAGCATGTTGTCACCCCTTTTTATTTATTCACAAATAGAAAATGTGAAAATGTGAGGTGCTTGTTTTTCTTCTAAAGTTACTTTCATTACAATTTACGCTTACTCAGGTGGTCTCAGTAATTTAACAAACTGAGATGCTGTGAGGGCTCTGTGCTTCAATCCCCCTCACCCCTTGTCCTTCTTTATTTATTGATCCAAAACATAAGACAAAGCACTGGCCACCCTATAAGTGGATATAACATGAGATGAGACCTGCAATTGTTACTAAAAGCTGACTATGATCACCTGTACTCTTCTTTTTAGATAGATAGATAGATAGATAGATAGATAGATAGATAGATAGATAGATAGATATTATGGAGAGCCCATCAAGATGAGACTGTGAAGGATTTCCAGTGAGGTTTTAAAAACGGTCAGAGGCAAAATCTGTAAATTCTGCTCAGCTCAGGGTAACCGAGACTCCTCTGACCGCTTGGGAAATGTCTCTTTTTGTTCTCTTTCAGGCCTGGAATGCAAATGCTACGGTCACTGAATTCACTTCAGTCCTGTTCAGTTTATTCTAATAACGCATACTGTCAGCACGCTGTGAACTCCAGCTCCAGTATTTCTTAGACACTGGCCTGTTCTGTTTGACTACTGAAGCGAGACCCTGCTATTTTACTGGTTTTACCGCTGTGCTGTGCAGATTGGTACAAGTTCAATACAAGTTCAATCAAAAGATGGAAGTGTAGACTCTGTCCTCTACCAGTTATCTAACTTAGTGTAATTCAGTATAAATAAGAAACTAAAATCGTAACAATCTCAGAAACTACAGGAACTGACTCCAGTGTACAAGACACAACAGATGAGTACCTGAAGAGGGTTAACCAGGTAAGGTTTACCAAAGGACGGGCCTTCTAATAAAAGTTGAGCCAGAATATCTGGTCACCCTACCAACATAACTTGACAACATGGAGCTTCGGCTGCTACAACACTGCACTATAAGAACATCTGCTTCCTTAAGGCTTGTTGGAACCCTGTGGTCAGCATATGGTATGCCTGGAGTGGACATGGCTGCATGTGGCATGTCTCCAGCACAACAGGCCATGAACGCTTCTGACTTCTGCGCCACAGAGTGCAGTGGCACGTGTCAAGAGTCATCACAGAGGAAACGGTCCTGCTGAATTTCAAACAGTCTCTCCAGACGGATTGTACAGAAGGTGAGTAGCCCAGGTTGGACAATTTATATTTCTGCAGTTCCTGAAACACTTCTGTCATCAACTCGAGGTTAGTTTGCTTATTGTTACATTTTCAAATTGGCCATTAGTTTGAAACAAATAGGACCAACAACATTTCGATGGCGCCCTCCAACCTGTACAGGAGCGTCATAAAATACACCCATCATCCAACCCACAAGGCAGGACCCTTCTATGTCATTAAATTAGAATAGCTTGTTAACTTGATGCACACATCTTTGAGAATGACCAGGAGAAGGGTCTCCTAAACATTTCCTTATTGTAACCCAATCTCTTAGACCAAGTCCATGACAACCCAGTTCATGTCCCCCTTAGAGAATCACCGCTGACAATCTTAGCTTAAACAACTCGCGACAACCCATCCTGAGACACTTTGCAGACCATACGTGATCCATTCCCATTTAATACAACGATGAATCACAAACCTGAGTAACACTAAAGATGGCAACCCCTGACTCATTTAAGAAACTATGACCTAGAGGAAAATGTTGAGAAAAAGAAATTTAGGGTAACCCTGAGAGATGATTACGTGGAACCAAACCACTATGTGGTTAAGAGCTTGACCACTAGGGGGGCCTCACTGAGCCAGTGATCTTCTGTCAGTGCCCACCCATTGTCCATATTTCTTAATTCAACATGGAAACTTTTCTTGTAAAGGTGGCAGCGCTGGCCAGCAGACCCTGGTGTGTCCAAAATATTTTTACTTAATACGAGGGACGTTTAAAAGGTTTCCACACTTTTATATTTTCATTGGAAGCAGTGAAGGCAGAAGGAGTAGTAATTGGTCATTAAAAAGTTGGTACAATGCTGGAAAAATTGCATTGCAAACAAAGTTGACTATGTAGAAAAGTGATTTGTTTTTGAAATTCTTAATAGTTAAAAAAAAAAGTGCGGAAACTTTTTGAACGTCCCTCGTAATTTAAGCCTTATTAATGTGAATCTTCATGCCTGCAGAAGCATATGGTAAATTAGTGTGAAAATTCAAGTGACCAGCATGGCCAGGAATAACAAATGGCTAGAACTGCTTTGTCTGGTGGGCACACAATTATCAATACAGATCAACAAACAGCACATTTTACCCCCTGATACCTGCCTTTTTTATTTTCATTAAATTGCAAACATCTCCCTTGTAAGGATACCCAGAGAGGACATGAGTGCCAAAAAATACAACTTGTGCACACGTTTTGATTAAAACGTTCCCTAAATTTATTTAATTCACGAGCACGTTTTAATGGAAACATTCCTTTAATTTATGTAATTCATGCGCACATTTTAATTAAAACGTTCCCTTGATTTATGTCATCATGAAGAAGCTATTTTTTTTTGATTGAGTTATGACAGCACTGTAGCAACTCTTGCCTTATGGGACGTCACCCTGAGCAAGTGGCAGCTCCTAAGGATTCTCAGGGCTAATGGGCTCTGCCGACTACGCTATACCAACATCAAAGAAGTTATTCACTTTATTGCTGATCAGTTGGAAGGTGCTGGAAGACTGCATGGCTATTGCTGGATGTACACAAAGTGTGCAGCTCCATTTCAGGACCTCCCTTTTATCTACACAAGGGTCATCCCAGCCCTGTGCATTAGATCTTTATCATATTTGAAAGTCCAAAGGTTTTCCCTCTAAAATTGTCCGCTGTGGTTCTCTGATAACCCGTAGCTTTCATTTTGTAACAGATTTTGACAGCGTGTGCTATGCCACTGAACACCGTGCAGTCCATAAGTGTGTTTTGGACTAGCAGTGAGTTTCCCAAAGCTCCATTGCACATCGATCACCATACACTACAGAGAAGTGAAGTTATGGTGGTCTTTACGCTGTGTTGCTGTTGACACCTCCTTAGTCCTTGAGTTATGTCACAAAAGGAACAGATTCCATATGACCCAGGGCTGAATGATGTTTCTCACAGGTCAGCTGACAGCTCTTCTGCTTTTGCCATATTTTAGTATACAACAACAAGTGCAGCAGAACTATGAAGAGCACAGGCACATGCATGAACTAACCATTTTTTGAATTAAAATGAGCATGCAAAATGTAGATCATTCCCAGAGTTTATTTAATTTTTTCTACCCATGTCCTCTCCTTAGAATCGTATCCTTGAATGATTGTGTAATACTGGTTAAGGTCTGACATTTTAACGCTGCCTATACTGTCCATACTGAACACTTTGATGTAGATATAGAGGGTTTACCGACAAAACCGCGACGGACAAATGATCGCCGACAAACCCGCTAACTGGTTTTCGACAAATGTGCGCTGACAAAATCGTGAGAGAGGCCAAAAGAGTGGGACGCGTACGTGCGCATTATGTACACATTATGTGCTAGGTTATAACTGTTATAACTGCTGATGGCATGCTGCGAACAAATAACTCAGTCGAGGGTTGGCATAACGCGTCGTATACAAAGCGGAATTACCAGCAGTCAGGCAGCCAGCAAGTCTAAATACGCTCAACTATCAAGACGTCTTGCTGCAATTCTTCCTACATATGCAGGGCGTGATCTTAAGGACTATCTGCGTGCCGTGTCTCATAATATTGACTTCTAAAATAAACATTATTATATATGCTTTAAATTAGTTATTCATATTTAATGAAACCTTCACAATTTTGTCGGCGCGATTTTGTCTGCGCGATTTTGACACCGCGTTTTAATCGCAGCTATTTTGTCGCCGCTCATATGTCTATCGCGCAAGTGTCGGGTCACAGATATGGAGACAGTGTGTGTCAGCCTAGCGATGATCTAGAGTTATTGAAGGGACATCATGAGTGGCAGTTGCACAGACTGTGACAATGACCGTAGTTCCATTTTACACGCTTACTCTTAGGAACTCTGTGCTGTTACTGGGTAGGGTCTCCTTTTGCTCCCAAAACAGCCTCAGTTCTAAATGGCGTGGATTCCACAAGATGTTGAAACCATTCCTTTGAGATTGTGGCCCATGTTGACATAATCGCTTCACACAGTTTCTGCAGACTTGTCAGCTGCACATTCATGCTGCACATCTCCCATCCTACCACATCCCAAATGTGTTCCATTGGATTCAGATGTGGTCACTGGAAAGGCCACTGAAGGACACTAAACCCATTGTCTTGTTCATGAAAACCACTTTGAGACAACCTTTGCTTTGTGACATGGTACATTATCATGCTGGAGGCAGCCATTAGAAGATGGGTAAAATCTGGCCATGAAGGGGTGCAACAAGACTCAAAAACGCTGTGACATTCAAGTAATGATTGACTGGTATATGACAGGTGTCCAGGGACCTTGCCCCACCAGGATGCCGGAAGAAGGGAAGGACCAGGAAAAGGGCAGTATCTTTCCTGGACCACAAGGGGGCAACCTCCCTGGATTACATGGGGTCCACAGAGCTTAAGAGCTCAACCCTATGGCAGGACGTGGCCACCACCAGGGGGTGCCTGGACAGCTCTGGAACTGTGGTCCACAGCACTTCCTTCACACCCAGACGTGCTGCCAGATGTTAATTAGGGAGCACCTGGAGCACTTCAGCTACTGTTTAAAAGAGGCCGCCTCACTCCACTTAACAGCCAGAGTCGGGTGGAAGAGGACAGAGCTTGGAAGAGAGGAGTGGAGGTGACAGAGAGAGAGAGAAGGAAAGAAGTCTGAGAGACTGATTGATGGTGATTGGTGCTCTGTATTCGTGTGTGGTGCAATAAACGTGCGTGTTAAGGATATTCTGTGTATGCCTGGTTGTGTCCGGGTTTGAATACTTCCACAGGTATTAATGAGCCCAAAGTGTGCCAAGATAACACTGCCCACACCATTCCACCGCCATCCACCAGTCTGAACTGCTGACACAAGGCAGGTTGGGTGCCAAATTCTGACTCTACCATCTGTGTGCCTCAGCAGGAATTCAGATACATCAGACCAGGCTACGTTTTTCCAGTTTTCAGGTGTGCAGGTGTGGTGAGCCTGTGCCTTCTGCAGCTTCGGCTTTCTGTTCTTAGCTGACAGGTGTGTATAACTTGACATGGTCTTCTGCTGTTGTAGTCCATCTGCCTCGAGGTTCAACATGTTGTGCATTCTGAGATGCTTTTCTGCGCACCACAGTTGTACAGCGTGGTCATCTGAGCTATCGTAGCCTTTCTGTCATCTTAAACCAGTTTGGCCATTTTCCTTTGACCTCTCTCATCAACAAGGCGTTTCTGTCTGTTATTGGATGTTTTTGGTTTTTTTTGCACCATCCTCAGTAAACTCCAGAGACTGTTGTGTGTGTGAAAATCTCAGAAGATCAGCAATTCAAGAAATACTCAAACCAGCCTGTCTGGCACCAACAATAATGCGATATTCAAAATCATTGAAATCACATTTTTTTCCTATTGTGGTGTTTGCTGTGAACATTAACTGAAGCTCCTCATTTTACACACAATTGGCTGATTAGATCATTGCAGGTGAGCAGGTGTTCTTAATAATTTACCCAATGAGTGAGAGCAGCCCTCCATTATTGACAGCAGTGACCCTGATGAGATGGAACTCTTAGTGTGTTTGTACTCTATAGGTGACCAGCTCAGGGTGATATAGTCGACAGCCCAATAGTGAGACCTCTAGGGGGCGTCATTGAGCAAGTCAACAGCCCTCCATTTCCTACACTTTCTAATACAATACCGAGAGGTGAAGCCTATCCTGGACCTTTCACTCTCCCAAGGCCCTTTGCAGATGTGATGCATTTGTTTCCATTTTTGCCCTTTGTAAGCCATGGTAGATTAAGGGATTCACACATTGAGTCACTGGTGGTTTAAACATGGCACACTGTGATTTTATATAGTGACTTTCTTTGTGAACATTACTCCAGCTCTGCTGTGCTTCTTTCTACATTTTTATAATTTTAGCCAGCGTTTGCTGCCAGCAGGGAACAAACCCTGGGCCGAGTGCCTCTCCATCACAGCATTCTTGCTCGACACACTCGTGCTATTTCAGCTTTGGTAGGCCAGTTAACCCAACTTAAGTATCTTCAGGAAAACTGGGGTACCCAGAAAGAACAGGCAGGTACACACAGATAGGAATCAGGACCAGGATTTGACCTGCGGTGAGGCAGATGATCCAGAGAGTGAAACTACAAACGACAGCCCTCCTAACAGCTGAGTGGGCACATAATGACACATTTATGGGCAGGGGAGGACACTTTAATGAGCACCTCTGCCAGTCCGTAAGCATTTGCTGTAGTAAATCATTAATAACCAGCTTTGGGATTTGTTTTCTTCCAAAATCAGCAGATAATGAAAATGCACATTTCCTCGGAGCCCACTAGTCTGTAGCCTTCTGAGATAACAGATAAAAGAGCAGAGGCAGCCTACGTGGGCATGTCTTCATGTCTCCATAACCTGAAAGGTAGCAGTTACGAAAATATGACTACAATTGTGACGATGAGGATGTGAGGAAGGGGCTTTGGCAGACAGAATGGTTCAATGCGTGAGACAACCCCGCACACCTGGGCCTACTTGAACCTCTGTCTGTTTCACTCTCAGGGTCCAAGTAAATGTTTCAAGGCCTGGCTGTAGGACATCGAACAGTCAGTCAGTCAGTGTGATGCTTCAGCCTGGGTTTGTTTCCTGGCTTATTTTCCATTTCATGGTTATTTCCATTGTTTTCATATTTTTCTGTTATTATGTAACTTTTGTCAATACTGTCATGTTTATACATTATTCGTCATGAATGTTCTGAGAACCTAAGCATAAAGTCACAAAATCAGTAAACAAAACCCTACAAGGAGAAGGATCCATCAACCTTTGATTTTTAACACAGGGGAAATAAAGAATGGTAAGATAAAATATTTATTGATCCAAAAATTCTTTTTAACAACGAAGCTCCAAAGAACACAAAAGACACCGCGTGAGTTTCCTGAAATAAGAAGGTAATCCAAGGCAAACAAGTCTCAAAAATACAAATCCAGAAGAACAGTCAAAAAACAGAGCAAGGCTTCAAATTCCAGTCACTCCACAAAAAAGAAAAAGGAACAATAATCACTAGAACTCACCAAAACCACCAAGCGCATTCAATGAACCGCAGCAGACCGGGTCTGTCCTCAGTTGTTATAGGGCTAAGGGCAGCCCCTTGATGGTGATAAGCAGGTGGCAACCACACACAAGACAGACGGAAAACAGTAGAACAAGCATAGACACGTAAAAACTTAATGGTCAACAAAATTAACAAACAAAAGAATCAAAAATGAACTAAAAAGATATTAAAAAAAGGAATTTATGCCCCAGCTTTGAGGGTCTCTGGCTGAAACGGAACATTATTTTAGTATTGTGTATTTATATTTTTTGATTATGTTGTACTAGCCAACCCGCGGCGTAGCATACGCCGCATAATCAGGCCGCTTTTTAATTTAAATGATTTTTAAGCACAGAGGAAAAAATAAACATTTGAAAAATCCGTAATTTAATAAACCACCAAGAAAAGTAACATTGCAACAATGCACGCTACGAACCAACATACAATTGTCGGTGACTGAAAACCGGAGGTACGCACTGCCCGCTTATGTGCCCGCCCCCAACTCCCTACCTGAGTCGCTTTCGTCTGTGTACAGTCCACACGCACCTGTGAGTCACGTTGACTGTTAATTTTCCAAACACCGCCTCAGTCGGTTTCCACATTGATTTTTCATTGTTCTTTGCGGTTCCGGCTGCTTTTTTTTTATATATAATCCACCAAGTCACCAGACCATGGTGACAAAGGGCAGGGACGTAATCAGTGCGAGCGTATGACCCGCACGTACTGGGAATTTCTCGTTCGTGGAGAACAATTGGAAGCCACGGTCTCCATCACGAATGGGGTTCAACAGCTTACCCACGCCGGGTAGACACACGTTGATCCATTCAGTGTAGCGTGCGTGCAGAACTGGACATACAAGTGCATCACAGACCTGTTAATGCTCAATCTCACGTGGCTGAAAGCCACTTGTCCCTCTAAGAATTTGGATGCTGACCGCTGTTGGGTCGGGTAACTATTTAGCAGGCGGGAGTCTCGTTCGTTTTTTGAAATAACCAGCCAAATCGCTCCACCAACTAAGAACCGCCATGCACCACCACCCACAGAATCGAGAAAGAGCTATCAATCTGTCAATCTGTCCGTGTCCGGGCTGGGTGAGGTTTCCTGTGTTGAGTCAAATGAAGCGAAAGGCTCCACACCTGGTGGTGCCCTTCCGTCAATTCCTTTAAGTTTCAGCTTTGTAACCATACTCCCCCCTGAACCCAAAGACTTTGGTTACCCGGTTGGCTGCCCGGCGGGGCCTGCATTGGTGAAGCAGGTGAGACGGTAATGAAACAGAGGCACAGGGCTTATTGGTTTTTAAAGACTGCTTTCTTCATTGGGTTTTAACCAATGCACGGAACGAACCAACACACAATCCTCCGTGTGGCGCTCAGGGTGGAACGGGAGGAGAGGAGAAGGACATCCACTCCGCTCCCTCTGTCATGCTAGTCTGCTGATATACACTGCCTGCTCATGTGCCCACCTCCAACTCGTTACGCGAGTCGTTGTCTTTGTACAGTCCAGATGCACCTGTGACTCACGTAGACTTTTCATTGCTCTGTGCGGTTTTGGCTGCCTTTCTATATATAATCCACCAAGACACCCGACCACGGTGGGAGGGGGGTGTGCACAAAGTGCAGGAGTATCTAAGAAGACGCATGTTTGTTGTGGATGCGAATTGCTGTATGTAGCGTGTAAAACAGTTTGCTATAGTGCACGCGGTCGTGCATCGTAACCGAAAACTCGTTTTTTCAAGACTGCTCACTTCATTGTGTTTTAACCTCAGTTGTGAAGGAACGTTTTAAGGATCCCATGGGATACCCCTCGCAAACAGTTTTACACACCGCATATGGCGATTCACCTCCGTGAGAAACATGCCTCTATTAACAGTCAACGTGGGTCAGAGCTGCATGTGACCTCTACGACAGACGAATATAAATGGCCGGTTTTTGTGTCGTCGCGTCTGAGTTGGTGGGCGTGGCTCTGTGAGTTGTTGTCGTATCTAATGGTCTTGGAGTTGGTGGGCGTGGCTCCTTCCTGCGTGCGCCATAGGTGTCTCACTTGTCGGCGGCTTAGTGAATCCACGCCCCTTCCGGCGTGCTTTCCATGGTTGTCTTGCCTTAGTAATTATATATATTATTATATATATAGATTTTATGGGTGGATCCTCTAGAGGCAGGGCCACCATGATGCCGGTGTCTTTATAGTCAGGCTGAGGAGAAGGTCCTTCAGAGGTTCATGGAGGTTTATGGGGTTGTCGAATGTTTACTGTGAGTACTGGATTGGATTTCTATTGGATTTTATTTTTGCTTCTGCCTTTGTGTTACGATTGCAGCACATAAAATGGTCAAAGTGGTGTGAGGTGTCCAAAACTAAGAAAAACAGCAGGCCAGCCACCCTACCAGCCTTCCCAGATAAGTTTCAAAATATAGGACAAGGATTACCATAAACCCCTGGTTTGTACAGAGATTTGGCACAAAATAATCATTTTAAAAGGAGCTTTATTAACAAATATAAGCAAATATAACAAAATGCTAAAAAGAGCAAAAAGGAGGCAAAAGGAATATCCAACAGGGCAACCCAAAAGCAAACAAGTCCCAATACAAAACACTAAGTCAAAATCCTTAAATTAAGGGGGGAAAAAAAGAGTCGTAGAAACCAGTAAATCCAAAGAATCAAAGGAACAGTCACAGAAGGCCCAAAGCGCATTCAATGAACCACTGGATGGCACTTCCAAGCCCACCTTTTATGGAGCGTGGGACAGTCCCTGGCACTGATGTATTGGTGGTTCTGCTTCTTAGGGGTCCACCCATAAAATTCAAGGAACTTAAAGAAATTTGAAGAAACACTGGATAAATATTCTTAAAACGTACAAAAACAACACATGAATCATATTGACTTAATGATAAATGAAGATAACTGAAATATTTATAATGAATATCACAAAATGAAAAATGAATGAAAAAGACACAGGAAATGGATATAATGAGATGTCAGAGGAAAACCACAGTACCCAGAGAAAAACACACGTGGGTAGTCCATTTAAACTTCACATGGGCAGAGAACAAACTAGAGTTTGAGTCTCAAGTTAAGGGACGCAGCAGTACTAACCACTGCACCACCAGGCTGCCAACCTATTTTAACAAATCCTAAATGATCAGCATTCAAAGTCCAGGACCTATGCAGGCATGCATTCCCATTTCTCTTTGAATTTCACAAGTCAACCTACTTATTGTCTTGGAAAGCATTGTGTTTACCTTCACTTGGACTTAGGTACAAAAATATAACCCACTTAATCCAGTTTAAGAGTCAAGGGGGTTGTAGTCCATCCCAGCAGCACCGGGCATAAGCTAGGAGACCGGCCCTAATGAGGGTGCCATTGCATCCTATAAACAAATCTCCATTTATTTCTTAAAGAATTGCTTAAATGTGGCATGCGGCTGACATGTCACACCTCTACAGTCTGTAAACCACTACATGTGGGAAAACAAAGAATTGTACAAACCTGAAGCTGCACAGCAGTTTTCCAAAGTGACTTTTGTAAAGTAAATCTCAATGTTTTCACCAATCAAAAATCCACTTGTATGCATAAGCGCATCCCACATAAATAATCTTTAAAGTGCTCCTCATCAATGGACAGAAAAAAGTGAAGCGTTCTCAGAAAGCAGATCGTTCAGTCAGCAGTTCAAAGAGCGATTTCATAATCAGCCCACCCTGACCTGCCATTTACCAGCTGATAAATATTTCACTGATAGCCATCATGTCTGCTGTTGCCATCAGCTGACTTTACTAAAGTATGATCGTATGTACATACATGATATGTATATATATATATATATATATATATATATATATATATACACACACACACGCACATATATATATGTATATAAGCACATACGGTATATACTGTACAGTGGATTCAGAAAGCAGACCCCTTCACTTTCTGCACACTTTATTGTGTTGTAGATTCCATTTTAAATGGAAACATTTCTCATTTTTCTCTATCAATCTACACTCAATAACTCATAGCAACAAAATGAAAACATTTCTTCAGAAAGGTATGCAGATTTAATAAACAAAAACTGAAATCTCTAATTCATGTATGTATACAGAGCCTTTGCTTTAACTCTCCTTGAGATGTGTCTAGAACTTGATTGACATGTTCCACCTGTAGCAAACGGAAATGATTAGACATCAGTCAGAAAGGCGCACATGTGTACCTGTGTATAGAAGGTCCCACAATGCATGCTGCATGTCCTGACAAAGATGAAGCCATGAGGTCCAAAGAACTCTCTGTAGTCCATCACGAATCAAATTGTGGTGATGCATACTGTAGCACAACGGGATAAACCAATTTTTAAAGCTCTGAGTGTTCCCAGGAGCACAGTGACTTCAAGAACTGTGAAATGGGAGAAGCTTCGATCAACTCTTTCTCGAACAAACTGAGTAACTGCACAAGAAGGACCCTGGTCAGGGAAGTGACTAAAGGCGCTTTTCCACTGCATAGTACGGCACAGCACGGTTCAGTACAGCTCACCTTGGTTCGGCTCAGTTCGGCTCGGTTTGCGTTTCAACTGCAGTTTAGTACCGCTTTAGAGTGGGCGGGATTATTCACGTGTCGTTATAGTTGCGCCGCCTCTACTGCCGTGACACCGTGGAACTTTTACAACAACACGCAGACAACAACAACACTTTAGCTCGACGACGCGCAAGGTTAAGCATCTAAAAAAAGCACATCACTAGCTAACTTTTATCACTGTTGCAAAGCATAAAATGAACTTAACTGCCAGTGTAACATTAAAATGCTGATTCTGTATATTACAGATCTTCCACATTTTGCAAAAAAGTCGCCGCAACAGACTATCTGTTTGGACATTTAACCGTGCTTCAGAGTGGTGGGATGTGATTGTTCCCGGTTTTACAAACACTCATTGGCTGGAGAACTTTCGAATGTCTGAAGAAACATTCATCCACTTATGCAACAAACTGCGTCCAGCGATGGAGAGACGGGACACAAACTTCCGCGTGTGTGTACCTTTAAAGAAAAGAATAGCCAGTGACGCAGTAATGACGATTTTCTCCGGCCAATCAGTGACCAGCAGAGTTTACACGTCACGCTTTTGGTAGCGGTTCGGCGCTTGGAACCTCGGCTGAGGTGGTACTAAAAAGGACCAGGTACCAGGTACTGTTCCCAGTGGAAAACCCCCCAAAAGTGAGCTGAACTGAACCGTGTCGTGCCGTACTATGCAGTGGAAAAACGCCATAAGAATACAATCATTACTCTAACAGAGACTCCGCTGAGGTGGAGGACCATAACATATACACACTGGTTACTTTATCTGACCTTAAATATTCTAACATTAGTAGTAATATCAGAAAGGAACTGTAACAGGGGGTGATAGGAATGATTGATGACCTTAAGCCCTACCCCAAAATATGATCTATGAAAACATGAAATGATGATTTCTGAAAATATTGAATATGAAAATATGATTTATAAATTATGATACTTATGACACATGGCTTCATGTTATAAACACTAGATTAAGAAATTAAAATTAAGTGAAATATACCCTTATCTTGCATGTAATACAAAGCCAGGCATGTGTTTATCTTTCTAAAAAACGATATAAAATATTCACTTCTCATGCCTGTGTGCATCTTTTTAAATTTCACTGATTGAAAACAATTAAGAAAATGCGCTAAAAATGCATACTTGCTGTTTTAACCCTTAGCAATAAGATTCACAGACGTTTCAGCAATTTTAATTACATCCCCAACAGGAATTCGCCAAGCCGAATGTGTCCCATTGTTTTAACAATAGGATCGTTCAGACCATGTCTCGTTACATTTGAATTACCTTGCCGTAACAAGGTGGTGCCTAGAAGTCAGCGCCTTTTCTGTTTTCATGATAATAAGCCCTTATTTTCATGTTATTCATCTAAAAACGCTTACCTGCTGTTTTAAGCCTTAGCAATAAGATTCACAGACGTTTCAGCAATTATATCCCCAGAGGAAGTCAGCGCCTTTCTGTTTTCATGTTATCAACCTAAACAATTAAGAAAAGTCTTAATGAGCCCACGGCGTACTTAATCTAATTTGAATGTGTTCTATTTTTTATATCATAAAGTTTTAATGGAAATACTTATTCGCACCACGATTAAAAGCAATTAAGAAAATATACATTCCATCAGATTTGCTACATAAGACAAGTCTTAAATCTGTTATTTACTAAAAAATCCTTAACACGTTTTTCAGCACTTGGTAAAAATGCTGTCAACCCGTTTGAATTAATTCCCTGGCTCTCTGCGAACTTAATCACGAGACTTTTTTTTTAAAAAAGACTTTTTTATGTTCAGATGGTTTGAACCTATCCCCCGTTTATATCAACTTTAAAAACTTCAACGTTCAGCACAACGATCAACGGGGGCTTGCTGTCTCTGTTTACATTCCGAACGAACCCCCTAGCTCTTTATGGTACTTGATAAAAAGCTGTTTATATTCCGAATAGAAACCCTGGCTCTTACCGATGCTGAACTTTAGCCTCGTTAATCGGGTAAATGTCAAAATAGACTTTGATTCACTTTCAGATGGCTTGAAAACAAAGTTATTAGATGAACTATTTCCTACTAACAAATCTCTCCTATATACCAAAATACACAATCAACTCTAAAAGATTGTAAGAAAAGTTATTCAAATGTCTGCGTTTAGCACAACGATCTCTCAGTAAAATAAATTAAATTAATTTTCAAGCAGAGAGAATCAAAATAAAACATAATGGGGAGCTTTTTCCTATTGTGTAGATGTTACAAGTTACATTTACAGATGTGAGCGTTTGAATGAGGGTTCTTTGCTGCCAAAAAGTTCAACCGACTTGAGGAGGCGGTACATCAGCAACTCATCACCTATCAGCTTTCTACTAAATGTACAGGGCGTGTTGCTCCGCCCTTCCAAGGCGGGACAGAGCATGGCGGGCAGCATAAAGAGCTCTGCTTCGCTATCTATCGACACGCTTTTTTCAGCTTAGAAGTGCTTCGGTGATTTTTCCAAACCGTAGACGATTTCGCTTTTTCTTCCAAAATGGCAGACAATGGAAAAAATACTTTTGTGATTGTTGGTAAGTGTAGATTGTCGAAATATGTGCTGTTAACACTCATCTCTCTTCAAACTGATAAAATGATTGTCTTTTATAAATCAGATAGTTCCAGCGATGAAGAGCAATCGCCAAGAACCTTCTCATCAGGAGGTGGGTTTTCTGTTTTTTAAATTAAAAAAACGATGTATTTGTAACATTCAGAGTTTACAAATGAGGTATTTTTCTTATTTCAGAAAGTTGCAGTTTCTGGCCCATTGGATGCTCAAAAAGTGAGTCAATTCTAATACTTTTAAATTGAAATGTTGTTTATAATAACGTACAGATTTAATACTTTAAAAGTACATTTGGACTGATTACGTTTAATGGAAATGTCTTTAAGTATGTACAAACTTCTTACTTTATATTTTATTTGTAGAAGAATCGCAGGCCGACCTGTACAGTATTCTTCTTTACACCTAACAAGCACGCAATTGGAAGAGTTAATATCTACCACAGATTGTCTTTTTGAGACAAAAAATCCTGTCTCAGACAAAAAAATGAAAAAGTGTCCCCAGAACCTTGTAAGTACTACTTTCACCTGAGGGTTTGGGTGTATGAAAAATAAACTGTTTCAGTATGTTCATCTGTAGGTAACCCCTCAGCTTCAGTCTTGCCCCCCTGTTTCAGTATGCCCATCAGGCCTCTCTGCTGTAGCTAAGCCCTCTGTTTCAGTCACTGTTTCCTCAGCCCCTGTTGCAACACCATTTGTAGCTATCCCTTCAACCTCCTCAGTCGTGCCTGTTATGGCCAGTTGTTTTATTGTGTCTAAACCCTCAACCACTTCTACTTCAGGCGTAACAGTTATGGCCGGTCCCTCTGCTGTCTTTAGTGCTGACAACCGGAGCATTTTTCATCTGATCGACAGACCGGCATTTAATAATACAGAAATAAGACACCCCTTAAATTTCGCTGATGCCTATGAACTAGAGTCTTAAGAGGAGGTGTTTAACAGTATTTATGAGACACTTCAAAGAATTCTGGATAGTTTTTCGGGTACTTTAAATCCACAAGATGTTGTACAGTTAGAATTGCGTGCTGATTCCTTACCTGTTAGTGTTTTTATACAGATGACTGGAACTAATATTAATGTAGACAATTTTCTTCAGCAGATAGAGAATCTTCTTCAGAGTCACGTGAGTGTATTAGCTGATGAGTCTCCGATGCTAACCATACAGATTGTTCGGGAACCTAGCGGGGGCGCTAACGACGCTCACAAGGCATCTGCTCTACTCAATCATGAAATAGTCAGAAAGAAAATGAGGCATTTAATCATTTCTTATAATTACGGGAATCAGCTCTGTTTTGCCTTTTGTCTGCTTACCCTAATGGAAGACCGGTACAGGCAAAATCCATGCTTTTTCATGCTCAGATAATACAGCCCTGCTCTGAAGATTGTATGCTTCACGCATGCATAACTGTGGATTTTGCCTGTACCCAAAATTTCATCGTGGGTGGCTACTGGACACATGGTTTCTAAAAGGCAGACACGCTAGTCAAAGTCAAAGAGAGTGGTAACAGGTGAAGGAACTCTCATGGTAGCTATTATATTATTCATTTGGGTCATGTTTTGATTTTGCCAATTAATATATTCCAATTCATTAAAATATCAGGGAGGAGGAGTAGGCATTTTTGGGGGTTGAATCAAGTAACTAAGTTCATTCACCACACCATGCAATAACCCAACATTTTGAGAACCGCTCCCAGTGTCCAAGTCCTCATTTGCATGCATTTTCCTGCTTTTACTTTCGCAACTCACATTGCTTGTCATTACAGTAATCCCTCCTCGATCGCGGGGGTTGCGTTCCAGACCCCCCGCGATAGGTGAAAATCCGCGAAGTAGAAACCATATGTTTCTATGGTTATTTTTATATATTTTAAGCCCTTATAAACTCTCCCACACTGTTTATAAATATTCCCCGCAGAGTTATACAGCATAATCTCTTTGTATTCTCTTAGATATTAGGTAAGATTAATTGAAATTATGTATATAAACACACTGTTTATATACAGTAAAACCTAAATATTATTTTAAAGATATCGAGCGTCTCCGATATCACATGTTACAGCCATTATGATAGACATGCCACCAGCAATAAATACGTACAATACAAAAAAATAGTATACAGTAAATGTGTGTAGAGTGACACTAAACGTACGTACATGTACTAAGCACTGTAAGTAGAAAATTAATTATGGTCACTCACCAACAATGACACGATGACTTGTCCAATAACGATAAGCTTAATTTTACTGCACAACAAAGGAAAGCGTCACAGCTCTTCTAAAGGAGCCACTTCAGGCGATTGTGAAGCACTGCCGTTGTTCTTCTTCTGGCAGTCTTCAATCCAAATCCCTAAAGCAGATTCCATCCAGACTACTGCCTTATTACATCCACTTACAACTCGTTTTGCACCCTGGTTAAAAGGACACTGCGGCCGTAGATCTTATATTCCTTTCCTACTTTTTAAATAAAAAGAATTGTAGCCTTCAACAAATCCAAAACGTTTACCTTTTCGGCAATCGTTAACATCTTCCGTTTGCGCTTGGGCACGGCCCCTGAAGCAGTAGCAGATCGTTTTGGAGCCATAATGAAGGGCTTGACTATGCACAAAGATAAACACAAAAGAGCACAAAAGTTAACTCTTTACACAGCGAAACACGTTGATGCTGAATGAGCGAGACGAGACTTCCTGGTTAACACTGCATTCAGCAGGCAGGAACTTAACTGCATGCTCTGATTGGTTAGCTTCTCAGTCATCCGCCAATAGCGTCCCTTGTATGAAATCAACTGGGCAAACCAACTGAGGAAGCATGTACAGGAAGTAAAAAGACACATTGTCCACAAAACCCGCGAAGCAGCGAAAAATCCGCGTTATATATTTAATTATGCTTTCATGTAAAATCCGCGATACAGCGAAACCGCGAAAGTCAAAGCGCGATATAGCGAGGGATTACTGTATTTGGGGTACAAGTTTTATAAAATAGCGTACAATAAAATAACCTTTTCACATAAATCTGGAGAAAGGGGTAAAAGGTCCGTTAAGGCACTTTGAAAATCGGTTAATTTCAGCCTTCAGCTCGGCAGCCTTAGCCCTGGCATCAATTCTTTCGGATGAGTGAGAAATCGGGGAGATGATACAAACTGTGCTGAATCCCTGAGTATCTGAGTCAGTAATTCTGGCGACAAAGGTTCTGAAAAAAAAACAAAAAAACCAAGACTAAGTTTTCTTTAAAAACAAACATTTGCAGCAAACTCGCATAATTAGTTCAACTTACCAGGCGCTGTGAAAGAGATGTTCAATAATAGACCGTTATGTTTTATTTTGATTCTTTCTGCTTGAAAATTAGTTTAATTTGTTTTACTGAGAGATTGTTGTGCTAAACGCAGACGTTTTAATAACTTTTCTTACAATCTTTTAAAGTTGATTGTGTATTTTGGTATATAGGAGAGATTTGTTAGTAGGAAATAGTTCATCTAATAACTTTTTTTTCAACCCATCTGAATGTGAATCAAAGTCTATTTTGACATTTACCCGATTAACGAGGCTAAAATTCAGCACCCGTTGGTCGTTGTGCTGAACGCCGAAGTTTTAAAGTTGATATAACCGGGGGATAGGTTCAAATCATCTGAACGTAAAAATGACTGATTATCGCGTTTAAAAAACAGTCTTGTGATTAAGTGCACAGAGAGCCAGGGAACTAATTCAAACGGGTTGACGGAATTTTTACCAAGTGCTGAAAAACGTGTTAAGGATTTTTTTTTTAGTACAAAACTGATTTAAGAGTTGTCTTATGTAGCAAATCAGATGGAGTGTATATTTTCTTAATTGCTTCGAATCGTGGTGCGAATAAGTATTTACGTTAAAACTTTTATGATATAAAAAATAGAACACGTTCAAATTAGATTAAGTATGCCAGGGGCTCATTAAGACTTTTCTTAATTGTTTAGGTTGATAACATGAAAACAAAGGCTTATTATCATGAAAACAGAAAGGCGTTGACTTCCTGTGGGGATGTAATTGTCGAAACGTCCGTGAATCTTATTGCTAAGGCTCAAAACAGCAGTTAAACGTTTTTAAATGAATAGCATGAAAACAAAGGCTTATTATCATGAAAACAGAAAAGGCGCTGACTTCTAGGCGCCACCTTGTTACGGCAAGGTAATTAAAGTGTAAAGAGACATGGTCTGAACGATCCTATTGTTAAAAGAATGGGACACATTCGGCTTGGCGAATTCCTGTTGGGGATGTAATTAAAGCTGCTGCAACGTCTGTGAATCTTATTGCTAAGGGTTAAAACAGCAAGTATGCATTTTTAGTGTATTTTCTTAATTGTTTTCAATCAGTGAAATTTAAAAAGATGCACACAGGCATGAGAAGTGAATATTTTATATCGTTTTTTAGAAAGACACACACATGCCTGGCTTTTTATTACATGCAAGATAAGGGTATATTTCACTTAATTTTAAATATCTTAATCTAGTGTTTATAAAATGAAGCCAAGTGTCATAAGTATCATAATGTCTAAAGCATATTTTCACAAATAACATTTTATATTTTTAGATTTCATATTTTCATAAATCATATTTTGGGGTAGGGCTTAAGGCCATCAATCATTCATATCACCCCCTGTGACAGTTCCTTTCTGATAGTACTACTAAACTAACACTTCTTCTTAGTATTTGCATTTACATTTGCATATCTCCCAATAATCTCATTTGCATGAATCCCAGTATCCCCTTTCTGTTGTCATCCTATGGGTCATCATCATGTGCTGTTTCTCTAAACTGTTTGTCAATAAAGGCCTGTTAAATACCTGTTTAAATACACACAATCAAAAATAATGGCTGCTTTCCCACACTAGCTTTACAGTTGTATTCACTTTAAAGCTTAATCTTATCTAAATAATTCTAAAATAATCCTAATACTGTATCCTCACAAATTAAATATTACACGTCTTACTTAACAAAGTGCAAACGGCACCGTTTTTTTCCCTCATTACAAGGGGAATTAATCCATTTTGCCTCGAGCTTGGTGAAACTGCAGAAATCTTCAGTAATTTCAGCAAAATGCTTTGAAGTGGATGGGGAAGAAGATGCTGAGCTGGTCTGGAGTGGATTCTAATGGTCTAGTGGTCTCTTAAGTGGCCCTGTGAGCCTGAGGAAGCATATGCCAACTATTCAGAACCAATTATTGCGGTCAAAAATGGGATTTGAGCAGTTCTACCCACTGCACCACTGAGGATTCTTGAGATTAAATGAATAGAATTAAATATCAGAATTGTAACATCTCTCGCAGACAGGAAACATGAGTTCACTAAGGCTTACTCTACCATGCATTCGACAGCAGGTACTCACCTCTCTTGAACCCAAGCATGCAGTTTGTTTTTTTATTTGAGTCCGGGGACACTCCTTCCTGTTTGCATCAACTGCACAGCACTCTGGGTAATTCTGTTAAAGGGCTAGTCTCACACATTACACACAGGACACGTACAGTACAAGTCCATACAAAACAACATTATGTTCAAGACACAAACACACCAACACATGTCCAGTTTCCTTCTGCTTGTGTGTTTTGTGTTTAAATATATTGGCAAATTTTCCACAGATTTTTACTCAATACGTGGATTTGCATTACACACTTGTTTTTTTTTTTTATCCCATCCACCATTGACTACTACAGCTCTGTGATGTCACACTGGCCTGGCAAAGCATCTTGGGGTGCTGCGGAAAAGAAAAAGTTTGCTTAAGCTGCCTGCATGGTGAATTTCCAGAAAAATATTTGCCAAACAAGGATACCTGCGAACAGAGCATATTCACTGCGAAAAACGCTTTGGAGGATTTTGTAGATCCAACACTACTGGTGACTAATACAAAGGAGGTGGCGGGTTGCCCCCAGAGGAGCTGATAATGGATTCCAAACATAAATGTACTGGAGTCATTAAATTAAAGTCTTAGCCTTTAAGCTTGCCACACAGGCGCTCAAGTGAGATGCTCAGAACTGGAGGTAACCCGGGCACCTACTGCCTTGAATGACTTGGGAGGCAGCGTGACACCAAGTAAGGTGCCAGAGCTGCCTGTCTTCATTTGACCTCATGAAAAGTTAAAAGAGAAAGAGGCCATCCATACCCAGCAGGGGAGCGAGCCTGTGGTCAGGGGGGCATGCTGGGCGAAGGTCAGGGAGCAGAGGAAGGCAAACAGATGGAGAGGCGAGGAGAGAAACTCGTATTTAAAGAAGGTCAACCACCTTTTAGTTAACTTGCCATGGCCAGGAAATGTGAGGAGCGCCGGATAACAGAATGAAGGACTTTGCTCTTTTTTAGTTCAATTGTTTATTTTTGTATAGCGCTATTTACTGAGTGCAGGCGCGGAGTACTGTAGCAAGTCTACAGGTAAATACAAATACCAACTTTATAAATTACTAATCACGTAATGAGTACACATCAAGACACTGATTTGTTTAAACAGAGAGGGAAAAAAGAGGTTAAAAACGGATTAAAATAAATGGAGTCCAGCAGAATCAGTGATTGTTGAAGTATTGTCAGGTGACAAGATGATATCATCGCCCCATGGCAAAAAAGTAGGTAAAAACTGGCATGACAGGTCAGTATGACAAGGTGTAAAAGCTGATGTTAGTCTCACAGGGGGTCACACATCAGGCTCGCCATGTAAAGGAGATCAGGGAGAACCCAGGACTCTGCAGCACATCAGGTAAGCCTCAGTGTGGCATGTGACTGTGCCCATGCTCTGCCCTGCCTTCTGACTTTCACATGCCCATTTTTTTTAGTTTTTTTTTTTTTCTCATTCGTTTCTAAACAAAGCAGTTTTGCACTTCGGATTCATCACACCCAAATCACGCTGGCACTGTAGTTGGTAATTGGGTCCAGGCTTTGTAGGAAACGAGCAGACATTTTTTTTAGAAAAGAGATGTGAAGTTCACAGCAGCAACAGAGAAATTCAGATACAATGGGGGGAATTTCACAGTGAAGTGCCAAAGCGTGGCAGAAGTCACAAAGTCTGGGCACAACTGGAGCAGAGGACAGCAAACAAGCAGGACGAGTGGCTCACGTGTTCACATTCATGTGTGCCAGTCAAAGGCCTCACCTCAGAGTCTTGACCACCATCTGCTAGGAATACCAGTGCGACCACAGTGCCGTTTCTTGACACAAATGGAGCTTGTACTTCTGGAGTAAATGGCACAAAGTTAGGTTGGCACCCTTGGCCAGTAGTAATGACCCCTATGTGCAGTGCCAACAGCTCACTCTTTTTGAGTCATCACCCCTTCTTGCTTGTTGTGTGTGTCAGTCTGCCCACAGTTTCTGGGTACAACCACTTCCTGACACAGAATGCATGTTAAATCTCCATGTTTTGAATTTTCAGGCTTTCACTGAATTACCCAAACGTGTTTTATGACTGCCCCATTAGTAATGCATTATATCTATAAATTACTTTATTGGCCTGTGATAAGCGCCTCACAGCGCGGTATAAGTGGCTTTTGCACTGGCACAAACTTCGCTTCACAAGTGTAGAGAATGGGTGGGCATTAAGTAGCACCTTGTGTTTATAACCCTGAGCAAGAGCAACTCCCACCGGAGTCTAGAGGCAGGCGGAAAGGACAGCTGATAATGATTTGTTGGTTTGGGCGGTGGGGCTGAACGTGAAGCTCATGTAGTGCCACTCACCTACAGGGTTGAATCTTACTGCTGGGTGTTTGTTCTGTGTGGCCGAGGGGCTGAGGCTTTGGACAAGGCTACCAGTTCAACCTCCACCTCAGATACACACCAAGTCACACAACTTGCCAATGTGAAGCCCCTTGAGATGCTGGATTATTATAGAAAAACGACACAGTGTGGCCCCCTAGTGGCTAAGACTTTAGACACAAGGTAGGGCTGCCAGCTGAAACTTCATATCAGCTGACATGCTGACCACAATGCAAAGTGCATGAGCTGACATCGACCAAAATGCATTAATACTTGTGCTGGCCTGTTCGACTAGCTTGTCGATATCCTTCTAGTCAGTAGGTGGCACTGTTTGGTCAATGTCACATGTCTTAACAATTTCACAGCAGAGGAAGTGAATTTCTTATATGATTGCTCAGCGAAAGTTGGCTACGATCAATGGAAGGAAGAGTTGTGCCTGTTAAGTTTGTCCCCCAAAGGGCTGGAGAACGGTACATGGAAGAAACAAAAAAACATGGTGGAGGGCCCCTGCAGGTTTAAGGCGTTGCTGATTTAATGAGAATTGATGGCCCACTCACTGCTGAGAGGTACAGGTAGATTACTACCGCCATGATGTCTTAACATCATGGAGGTGTCTGATCAGTGCCACAAAGTTACAAAAAGAGGAGCACTAGATGGTAGGGCGGCCAACCCCAGCGAGCCAGTCTACAACAACAACAACATTTATTTATATAGCACATTTTCATACAAACAGTAGCTCAAAGTGCTTTACATAATAAAGAATAGAAAAATAAAAAAACACAATAAGAAAACAAAATAAATCAACATTAATTAACATAGAATAAGAGTAAGGTCCAATGGCCAGGGGGGACAGAAAAAACAAAAAAACTCCAGACGGCTGGAGAAAAAATTAAATCTGTAGGGATTCCAGATCATGAGACCGCCCAGTCCCCTCTGGGCATTCTACCTAACATAAATGAAACAGTCCTCTTTGGATTTAGGGTTCTCACGGCAGGACTTGATGATGATGGTCACGTAGACTTCTGCCTTTTAATCCATCCATCATTGTTGGAGCCTCATGAAGCTTTGAGTAGGTGGAGGTGGCGCAGGCCACCACCACAAAGAAATCGGAAAAAGAAACAGAATAAGAGAGTAGGGGTCAGTACAGATTTTAGAGCCACCATGAATAGTTATTATGATGAATTGAACATACAGAGTATCAGGAGTAAATTAAATTAAATTGAAGTTATAGAAAGGCCATGTTAAAGTAATATGTTTTCAGCAGTGTTTTAAAGTGCTCTACTGTATCAGCCTGGTGAATTCCTATTGGCAGGCTATTCCAGATTTTAGGTGCATAGCAGCAGAAGGCCGCCTCACCACTTCTTTTAAGTTTAGCTTTTGGAATTATAAGGAGACACTCATTTGAGGATCTAAGGTTACGATTTGGAATATAAGGTGTCAGACATTCCGATATATAAGATGGGGCGAGATTATTTAAGGCTTTATAAACCATAAGCAGAATTTTAAAGTCAATCCTGAATGATACAGGCAACCAGTGTAGTGACATCAAAACTGGAGAAATGTGTTCGGATTTTCTTTTCCTAGTTAGGATTCTAGCAGCTGCATTCTGCACTCGTTGCAAGTGATTTATGTCTATCTTGGGTAGTCCTGAGAGGAGTGCGTTACAGTAATCTAGTCGACTGAAAACAAACGCGTGAACTAATCTAGGATTCTAGGAGTCTAGGATTACAGGGAAGACGGCCATAGTCTGCAGTGGAACAGCCGACCAGGAGAGGCGCTGCAGACGCTGCATGACAAGGGGCTAAGAGGAGGCACACCAAAGACTGAGTTTCTTTTTGTTTATTTCACTTTCTATGAAGGGTATGGAGTAGTAAACACCATTCATGGCGTTCATTTCAAAAGCACTCCAACTTTAAAGCGTTTCTACACAGGTGCCTACAGGATGATTTAAGCTTCTATGTCTACTCTACGCCACAGTTACTGTACGCACGTAGGCTACTCTGACAAAAACAGTTTGTACTTCTGCGTCATGCACCTGCCTGGGCACTAGCTGCCCGTGTTTCTGGCTTGCAAGGAAACCGAATGACCCATTAACTCTTTCAGGGCTGATGTTGACTTTTGTCAAAATTCAGGGGTAGAGGATGGTAATTGGGGGCTTCACGGTGGCGCTGCTGCCTCGCAGTTAGGAGACCCGGGTTCGCTTCCCGGGTCCTCCCTGCATGGAGTTTGCATGTTCTCCCGTGTCTGCGTGGGTTTCCTCCGGGCGCTCCGGTTTCCTCCCACAGTCCAAAGACATGCAGGTTAGGTGGATTGGCGATTCTACATTGGCCCTAGTGTGTGCTTGGTGTGTGGGTGTGTGTGTGTGTGTCCTGCGGTGGGTTGGCACCCTGCCCATGATTGGTTCCTGCCTTGTGCCCTGTGTTGGGTGGGATTGGCTCCAGCAGACCTCCGTGACCCTGTGTTTGGATAATGGATGGATGGAGGACGGTAATTGGCTGTAAATTGTGACAAAACCCATCCTTATGTTTTAGTTTGACTCTCTTTGGTTGAAGGAAAGTTATGTAGCCCTAACCCTAATTTGACCTCAAGTAGTGAAGAGCAAACAGCCTCTAAAATGGCACCGACATCTGGCGAGACTAAAACAAATGTGCAAAGCAAAATACTCTCCATGGACGATTTACATATTATCGCCGAATCAGACTCTGACTTTTCAAACTCTGAGTTTGATGCAAGTGTTCTGGAGATGGATATCGAAAACGAAAGTGAGGTACCAGCATCAGCCTGTCGGTCCCCAGCTGATCGTGGTGCTGAACACCTTCATGTAGCTGATGCACCTACTGCAGCATTCGCCTGGGACACGGGTGTCGAACTCCAGGCCTGGAGGGCCGCGGCGGCTACAGGTTTTCATTCTAACCCTTTACCTAATCAGTGACCTGTTTTCACTGCTAATTCACATTTTAATTGCACTGTTAGAAGGATTCAGTCCTCTGAATTGATTTGTTTCCTCATTAAAATACAGCCAAACAGAAAGGAGATGTGAAACGAGCCAACAGATGACCAGCTAAACTGGGGCTTCAAACTCCAACCAGTTTCTTAATGAGAAGCCAAGTCTTGCTGTTAATTAAATTCGTTATTTAATTCCATGGCTTGTTGTTTCTCTCGTTCTGCCACAGCTGACATTTCCAAAACTGTTGATTTTCTCTTTTTTATAAGAACATCGTCAAAGTGTTTTGATGAGTTGAGAGATCAACCTTACTGAGACCTTCACCGTTAATTATTTTCAGATATTGTGTGATGTGGCGGTGACTGCTGAAGGCCTGTGCTCTGGAACTGGGGAGTCCTCTACAGCGCATCTTCAACATGAGCCTGGAACAGGGGAGAGTCCCAAGGCTTTGGAAAACATCTTGTATCACCCCAGTCCCAAAGGTATCACGTCCTAGTGAGCTGAATGACTTCCGGCCTGTCGCCCTGACGCCACATGTTATGAAGACCATGGAGCGGCTGCTGCTTCACCACCTGAGGCCACAGATCCGCCACGCCCTCGACCCTCTGCAGTTCGCATACCGGGAGAAGGTGGGAGCGGAGGATGCCATCATCTATATGCTACATCGATCCCTCTCCCACCTGGACAGAGGCAGTGGTGCTGTAAGAATTATGTTTCTGGACTTCTCTAGCGCCTTCAACACCATCCAACCTCTGCTCCTTAGAGAAAAGCTGACTGAGATGGGAGTAGATTCACACCTGGTGGCATGGATTGTGGACTATCTTACAGACAGACCTCAATATGTGCGTCTTGGGAACTGCAGGTCTGACATTGTGGTCAGCAGCACTGGAGCGCCGCAGAGGACTGTACTTTCTCCGGTTCTGTTCAGCCTATATTCATCAAACTTCCAATATGACTCGGAGTCCTGCCACGTGCAAAAGTTCGCTGACGACACTGCTATGGTGGGTTGCATCAGGAGTGGGCAGGAAGAGGAGTATAGGAACCTAATTAAGGACTTTGTTAAATGGTGCGACTCAAACCATCTACAACTGAACACCAGCAAAACCAATCAGCTGGTGGTGGATTTTAGGAGGCCCAGGCCCCTCGTGGACCCTGTGATCATCAGAGGTGACTGTGTGCAGAGGGTACAGACCTATAAATACCTGGGAGTGCAGCTGGATGATAAATTGGACTGGACTGCCAATATTGATACTCTGTGTAAGAAAGGTCAGAGCCTATTATACTTCCTTAGAAGTCTGGCGTCCTTCAACATCTGCAATAAGATGCTGCAGATATTCTCTCAGACGGTTGTGGCGGTTGTGTTCCTCTTCTACGTGGTGGTGTGCTGGGGAGGCAGCATAAAGAAGAAGGACGCTTCACACCTGGACAAACTGGTTAGGAAGGCAGGCTCTATTGTAGGCACAGAACTGGACAGTCTGACATCCGTGGCAGAGCGACGGGCACTGAGCAGACTCCTGTCAATGATGGAGAATCCACTGAACAGGATCATCTCCAGACAGAGGACCGTCACTGTCCTGCTCCACTGACAGACTGAGGAGACCCCACACTATGTGACTCTTCAATTCCACCTGGGGGGGTAAACGTTAATATTATACAAAATTATTGTCTGTCTGTAATACCTTCATTGTTATCACTCTTTAATTTAACATTGTTCTTTATCAGTATGCTGCTGCTGGAGTATGTGAATTTCCCCTTGGGATTAATAAAGTATCTATCTATCTATCTATCTATCTATCTATCTATCTATCTATCTATCTGTAATATAGTGTCATTCATATCTATCTATCTATCTATCTATCTATCTATCTATCTATCTATCTATCTATCTATCTATCTATCTATCTATCTATCTATCCATCCATCCTTGGTGTTTATGTAGTTTTATTTTTTGGTACTGTATTTTTTGCCAGTTGCTCTGAATTCACTTGTACTCAATACATCCAACAACAGACTTGACACCTCAGATCTAAAGCCACTCATTTCTCTAACAAATACACCTTTGGAGCACCGAGAGAACAGCCTAACAGACAAACTGGAATTTGAACCCAGAACTCTGGTACCCACTGCACAACCCCACTGACTTCCAATGAAACTAATAAATAGAGTCCATAAACACTTTGTGCTTGCTTCTCCATTTATGACCGCCATAAAAGCCCAAATGGGATTATAATGTTTCCCACCTGATGTCACGTCATGAGCGAGCTGAGTCAGGCTCCTTATCTGTGTTACAAGTGCACTTGGGCCTCTAATAGTCAGACATTTCATATCAAAAGCATGCACTTTACCTGATGACAGCATGGCTTTGAGTATCGGAATCTGAATGGCTGCCAAAGAGCACCACCATCTGCAATCGAGCACGTTTAAGAAGGCTCCTAAAGGCACGCCAGTTGTTTGTATGCCCTTGCCTTTGTCACTCATCTAAAGCAAGTCGTGAATTAGTTGCAGTGTGTTGCTAGGCATGTGACATTATGTGACCAGCTTCATGGGAGTGTGCCACCGTCTGAGTCTGACTTGCTAAGATATACAAATGCTGTTTAATGTGACATGGCCTTTGAGCACACTGTGATAGATTCAGTTACCTGACAACCCCAGAGATCGGGTGCACATCATGTCCAGGTCTGCATGGACTCCCTGTGTGTGTGTTTCAACATCCAAGCCATGTGTGTTTGTTACTGTAAACTGGCTGCTCTAAATCAGTTTTTCTTAAGCGGTGTGTCGTGTCCTGCTCTGTATTTGCGCACTCATTACACCGAGGGAGACACCCTGGCTCTTTGAAATGATATAATTTTACAAAATTCTGACAGGTACCCATGGAAGCTGAAAACAGAGAATACCGTATGTCATCTACGTTGCCTAGGGTCATCACTGACCACAAAAAGATAAAAGTGTAGAAGTCATAAAGGTTGAGAACCTATAGACTTGATTGTCCCAGCATGAAAGAGAGAAATTGCCAATGTACCTTTCTGGGATTCTTGGTGCAGCCTTGCACTCATCTGGGGTTCAGCCAGAGAGATCAGTTTCATGTCACAACTCAAACAATTCAGGTAGCTTTCTTTCATCTGAATAGCTTGTAGTGGAACTCACAAGAAAACTCAGATTTACAGTCTATCTGAGATAATGTCAATGCAGCATTACTTAAAGAGTTTCAGGACCAGGTCAGCCTACTTTTTTTGAGTTTCATGGCCCAGATTTCGCGACAGTATTTAGGAGAGGGGGTTACATTAATCAAAAGTGCACAACAAATATCAGACAGAAAATAATGAAGGCACTCATATCACTGAAAAGCATTTATTTCGTTTGTTGAAAATGATATACACAGCACTCTCCAAAAATACAAACGTCTGTAAGTCAGGCTACAACACAGATAGTGGGAAAATACAACGAGATTTCAATACAGAAAGGTTATTGTATAAATCAGCTAGTAGTGGGATGGTGATGACAAAGACGTCTGGGAGCATGACATACTGGAAGATGGGCTCTCCATGTCACGTAACAGCACTTTTAGTCTTGAGAGAATGAGGCAGATTGTTTATGCAGCCAGATTGAAAGTTGAAACCCAAAGCAGTTCATCTTATAAAATTGTTAAAATACCAAAAATTCAGGAAACATTAAGTGTTTTGTGTTTATTTGAGTCTGCTATTATTAAAAAATATCATAAAGTGCTCCAGGCACTGGACATATCTGCAGATGACTGTCCTGGAGGTCCAACTCTGTCTTGTGTTACCACCATTCCACAGCCATTCCTTGAGTATTTCACTTTTCACTTCTAGTTGCGCTTTCGCTTGCTATTAAAGTGCCAGGACCTGCGACTGAAAGTCAGCCCCTTCGAAACGGGGGAGATGTGGTCCGGTGGACTTAGACAAGGTCCAGACAGGCACATAAACAAAGGAGCAAAAAACTAAGTCAGAATCAGAAACAAATGAGGTGTCACAACCTGCACTTAAAGGGCAAATGTCAACTGGGAATTGAACAACTGAATGGAAGCAGGAAACCAGAGATTTGCTGAAAAGAAAAATATGCAATGTTAGCCCTAAAACCAGGTGCTAAGTGGTTGCCAGCATCCACTTTCAATGTCAGGAACTGATGAGCTTCAAGTGATGACGCCACCAGGTAACAGGAAATAGTGCCTGTGAACTGGGCCATAGCCAATCTCATTCTGTAGTTACGATAACCAGACCCTCACTGTGATACCATAACACAAAGGACTGGCTCAGCAAGCACATCAGTGAAAGACACTTCAATAAATAAGCCCTGCAAACAAGACGCGGCACCCCACAGTTACGATGTTCTAAATCATTTTTAATTCAAAGCAAATTACTCCTCACACATCCCAGACTGACGTGATTCTCTGCAATATTTTGAATTATTTGAAAGGAATACTCCACTCAAAAATAATATTTTTTTTCATATGTTACTTACACCTTGTAGTTTGTAACGATAGCAAAGAAAAGTTTAATCTCACGTTTTCATGCAGAATGGAGAGAAAAAATATTCTGATATAGTGGAGGATGGCGACCCATGCTGCACATTGGCAGATGATCTGAAAAACGTCCATGGAATACTAACACTACTTGTGCTGCATAATCCACATGTCTGTTGCCCAGTCATATGCTTCAAACGTGCAAACCACAGGCACTTTTTTGCTAAAATATTATTAACAGTTACCTCTGGAAAAAGAAGCATATTGTGCTTTTGAACTGAAGACCCACCTTTGTCATTCATTGGTCAAGAGTCCTGTCTAAAATTCAGAGAGGAATGTGTTTTCCTGTTTACAATGTATGTTGCTTTTCCAGAAGTTACTGTTAATTAATAATACCAGGCTTAGGCTTCATTATGTCATAAGCCTTTTTCTCTTATTCTGCCTAACAATACCAGATTAAAAGTTTTTCTTGGCCATCACTACAAACTACATGGTATAAGTAACTTATAAAAAAGAATCAATTTTGGATGGAGTATTCCTTTATTACATCTCACATATTTAAATCATTATTTTATTTAATCTTTTGTGGTCATTTTGATTTTTTACGGGAGCTGCTGTTATTTATACGTGCTATGGCCACGGATCATGTGACCTACAACATCATGACAGCGATGCTATAAAGAATGGCAGCACACAGCTCATGATGGCCACGTTTTTGGATTTTCCAAATACTCATGGGTATACTTTAATTTTTCACTTCTTGAATTTAGATTTAGAATTCTGAAATTGATCACAAAATTATTCAATGTATATTGAATTATCACATAATGTCTTAATTTTTTGTAACACCAACCCCCAAAAAAACCCACTGTCCTCTGAATTGGAGTTCTGGGTGATGAATTCTTACACCATCATTTAATTTTTCATTTGTAGTCATTTGTCTCTGATGAGGAGAAATAAAGCAGCATATATTTTCCAGTAATTGAACTAAACAAATGAAGAACGTAGAAAAATGAACTGCTTTATGTATGCAATGCCCTAAACACCTTGTAGAATCTCTGATCTGTAAGTGACAAAGGATAAAGAGAAGGATGTGGTGATAAAGAAAGTGAGGGTGACTGGTAAAAATCAAGCCCGCTAGCTTCATTGGTCAGTATGTACAATACGCTATACATCTCAAAGTGTACTGGTAGAACACCTCTGTGGTCAGGACGCCTAATGCACAACACCAAGATCAGCCACATAATCTACTGCCTTAACCATACTTAATATGAACGAAAAATTACAAATGCGCTCTGCGCATAGTACAATTTGTACGCAAAACAAAACCGCAACTGCAATTTACAAATGTTCTTGTTTTCAACGTTACTCTTTTTTCCCAAAAAACTTCTTAAAGACAGATTTGTTTCTTGCTCTTGGGAGACTCCCATAATTCCTGTTGCTGGGTCTGTGCAGGTGAAACTCTGGGTGCCATTCAGGCAGATGGACCTCCTGCGGCACTGCTTGTGGGGGGCTGTTCAGGATTGTCTGGCACTGTCTGCTAGGCACCTCAGTTAAATGGTCTCCAATGAAAAGCGTTACTGAGTAACTGGAACCTCCCTCAGCTTTCCCAAAAGGCATGGAAACAGGAGTTATTTTTTGGTAAGCAGCTGAAAAAGAAAAAAAAAATTTAATAAGAAGGTTTGGTCATGTGGTGCGGTGATACAGCTCGCATGAAGTTTGCAAGTTGTCCATACAGTATGTTCTTTCTTTGGCAACTTCTGTTTCCTCACACATCCCAAAGACATGCAGTTTAGGTGACCCTAAGTCTCTGAATTGACCTGGTGGGTATTTGCATCATACATCAGTGTGCCCTGTGCTGGAGTGCTGCATCATCCAGTGTTAGTTCATGCCACTTGTGGGACTGCTTTGACTCTCAAAGAAATGGAAAAGCATGTTTCTGAAAATTTAACAGATGAAAACAAATGCCACCAAGGCCTTGTAGCTGTCACTTTGATTCAATTTAAAGCCCACATCCACTTTTCAGCCTACTGTACTGTGCCTACAAATATAAGTAGAGGTAAAGCTACACATAACAGTAAAAATAAAAAACAAAATTACAAATACAGGAAGTATAAATCCCAATGCATGAACATAAAAATATATATCTCACATATTAGAGAGCAGGCCAACTGGTCCCCTAAATCATTTTGTAGATACATCGGCATCAAAGTGCAGGCAAACATCAAGGAAAAGATGGCAAAGGCCTGACCTGATCTGTCCACTGGAGGAGGCTTACTTCAGCCACCTTGGCTTTCACCAAGGATTTCAAGAACCCTGTGCTGGCTAAAAGGCTGATAGATACTTGGGTCACAAATTCAAATCTGGCCTGCTGTACCTTCCAAATGGAACAGGCTTGTATTTCCACAGGAGACATTGATCTTCCAGGTTTGATTGAGTAGCATCCTGTGCAGGCTGAACGTCTCCATGGACAGACTAAATTGTATTTACAGTCCAGCGAATGATGCTGATTTACCGTAAAAGACGTGAGATTACATTTCCTGGCTGATGAAATGTCATTTGAGATGTACAGAAATTCAAGTAAAGCCCAAAATGCTTCCTATATTCAAATTAACATTCTTTCACCGTTTGCACAATGATAGGAAATGGGCCTGTTTGCTTGTGAAAAGAATGACCGCAGAGCTGCTATGAATACATTTCTCAGAAAACAAGTCAGATGTATCAGGATAAAAACCTGATTTAAGAGTAAAAATAGTAATCTTACAGATTTTGAATGTATCCTCATAGGGAATATGTTCAAATCAAGTGGTAGCAAGAACCAAGTGTGAATCCTTGCAGAAGTTTATAGCCATAAATTAAAATATTGATGCGCTGCAAATGAAAACGTGTCCCACACTGGCTTACTGAGTATTGAGCATACTTATCAGACATATATAAAAATCACATAAAGTACAGAAAGTTAGCTATATAAAGAATCAGAATCTCCTGCCCAGTCACGTTTTGTGTGAAGGTTGTGCATTCTCCCTGTGCCCACATTAAATGGCTTGTTTAGGGGCTCTACCCTTTCCAGTCTGACATCCCAAAGACGTGTTAATATGAAAATCCAAATACTCCCTGAATTAAAATGCGCAACGTGTTTGGTTACTGGATTGTCTTTAGCACAGTCTGGATAGACTTGTTCTTTGTGCTACTCTGTATTTGAACTGCCCATGAGTAAGTAGTTAGATGGCCTACCTACCTAACATACACTATATGGCCAAAAGTTTCTGGACACCTGACTATCACACCTACCTGTATATGAGCTTGTTGGACATCCCATATTAAAACCATGGGGTATTAACATGGAGTTGGCCCTTCTTTGCAGCTATAAAAGCCTCCTCTCTTCTGGGGGAGGCTTTCTGCAAGATTTTGGAGTGTGTCTCTGGGAATTTGTGTCCTTTCAGCCAAAAGAACATTTCTGAGGTCAGGTACTGATACTGGACAAGATGACATGGCTCACAATCACTTGTTTAGTTTATCCCATAGGTGTTCAGTAGAGTTGAGGCCAGGCTCTGTGCAGGCCACTCGATGTCTTTATGGATTTGGCATTGTTCACAGTCATGAAGCAGCAGAACAGAGCTTTCCCCAGATTGTTTCCACAAAGTTGGAAGCACATAAGTGTCTAAAATGTCTTTGTATGCTGCAGCATTAACTGTGCCCTTCACTGGAAGTAAGCAGGCTACTTAAACTCTGACAAACAGTGCCAGATTATTATGCCTCCTCCTCCAACTTTATAGTAGGTATTATGCAGTCCGGAAAATATCGTTCTCCTGGCTAGATTGGTCCATCTGACTTCCACATAATGAAGTGGGATTCATTGGTACAGAGAAGACTTTTCCACTGCTCCATAGTTCAATGGTGATGTGCTTAAAATCACTTCAGCTGACACCTGGCACTTCACATAGTGATCTTAGGGTTGTGTGCAGTGGCTCTGCCATGAAAACACATTTCATGAAGCTCCTAATGCATAGTTCTTAAGCTGATGTTGCTTCCAGAGGTAGATGGGTACTCTGTTGCGAGTGCACCAGAGGATAGACGAATTGTATGTCTTATGACCTTCAGCACTCTCTGTGTTTGTGTGATCTATAACTTCATAGTTCAGCTTCTGTTGCTCTTAGATGCCTTCTACATCACACTATTAGAACCTACAGCTGGCTAGATCTTGATGCCATGTTTAAAGTAACTGAGCTCTTCAGAATGACCCAATCAACTGCCAATGTTTGTCAGTTTTAGATTACATGGCTATGTGCTTGAATTGATGCATCTTTCAACAATGAAACACCTGAAATCAATAATTTGGACTGGTATCCACATGCTTTTGGCCATCTAGTGTACTTCCACATTTATCCATCCATGTTAGGAACTGTGGACTATGGCCGGCAGTTTATCCCGGTCAAGACCTCCAAGCTGCCAGATGGAGTCTTTCCTGCAATGTGGAGATGCCCCGAATTGCAGCAGGGCATCATGGACTTTGGAGTTTTAATACACAGACTTGCTGGATTACGTCGGGGCCACCAGGGGACGCTGCAGGGAGGCACAGAGACGTTTATTTTCCATACAGCCTGGAAGTACATCCCGGTCACATGGTTGGAAGAAATAAAGTGCTTCTGGGCTGATGAAGAAAAGGAGTTTTCACCTGACCCAGAAGTGCTGGATAGTCACATGGACTGAGGGGTCAGAAGCACGTCCGGGTCAAGGACTATTTAAAGGACTGTGGGAGATCCTAGGGTTGAGCTGAGCTGGGTGGAAGGGTGGCAACGCGTCTGGGAGTGGTGGAGGATTATTGATTACTGTAGTGTGTATTGTGTATGAGTATTGTGGAGAGGAGGGTGCTTTGTGCACTGAAAATTAAGAAAAAGTCAACTTATTGGACTTTTACCTGGTGTCTGGCGTATAGTCTGAGGGTTCAAGGGGACGACAGCACCCCCTATCTGTCACAAAACTTATATCAGGATGACAGACATAATATTTCAGTTTATTTATCCTTTTGTCATATTTTCTGGAAAATGGGTGCTAGAAAGCATCAATCTCATGTCTATTTGTTTTAACAGTACGTCAGTGCACAGTGAACCGATTTAAATTACTCTTTCAGCAAATTATTTTTTCAGGAAATTAAAAACACCATTTTCAACTTGACAGTGATATGAAGTGTATAGGACAAAATGAAGGCACAAACTCCTGTGTTTTATTAGAATGTGCACTAGGTGTTTCTCTTCTGATACAATGGGGTTCATGTGTTTTCCGTGGCAGTTGTTAGAACCTTACCCCCATCTTTGATTTATTTCACTATTTTATGTACTAATCAATATCTGAGCCTGCTTATGCAATGACAGGGTTGCATAAAGTCAGAGTCTATCAGATGTAAGACTAGATACGGCAGGATACCAGGCAGAGATGATTCTATCTCCATAATGGTGAGATAGTCTAATGTAAACTACCTAGACTAAAATAGAGTTGCTGTGATTGGATGTGGCTGACTAATTTAATGCATAAAAACACAATTCTACAGAAGTACACGTTTAATTTAGCAGGCTTACTTGATGGTGGAGCCACAGGCTATGTGTGAGGCTAAGGTGCAGAAACAGCCTGTTGCCATTTATTCATATAAAGTTAATGACAAATCTGTCTTCATCCAATGGCAATAAATGAAAGCCAAAATATTTTGCTCCTAAATTGTCATGTAGTCTTTTTGATATTTCAATCACACTATTTCAAAAGTAAAGGAGGTACCTGAGGTAAAGGAATGTGAGCGTCGTTTGTTTATCATCAGATCTGTGTCAATGTCAGCATAGTACTCTTCCTCTGGCAGATGACACGTTTCTTTGCTTCGCTGAGATAGCTTCTGTTTCATGGCTTGGCGTAAGGACCCATAATAATCACCTTATAGGGAAAATAAATACAGTGAGTGTGAAAGGTGCATTTTGACCAGATGTTGCCACAGAAGTGGAAGCTCATGCAACCCCCAGCCTCTTAGTGCCACTTTTTATTTTTTTTTGAAAATGTAATTTCACAGGAAATCTGGTATTCCAACAGCAAAACATGGCTGGCAGTGCAAATCCAGGTTAGAGTGCATTACTTGGAAGGAGGCATATCATAAATGTAAAACAAAAGAAAAATTAAAAGAAAAGACAGAGTTGATAAATAGTGAATATCAAAAACAAGATGAAGAAAATCACTACACTTCTTCTTCTTCTTTCGGCTGCTCCCGTTAGAGGTCACCACAGCGGATCAACTTCTTCCATATCTTTCATTGCATTTGTATTTACAGTAGGTTTTACACAACAGCGGAAAAAAACCCTAAAATGCCCTGAGGATCTGGATGTTTGTGATATGTTGCAATGAACATTTCTACTTACATTTTGTAGCTTTTACGTTTGTTTTTCCAGGCACAGTTTCAGAGTAGAATTATAGTGCACCAGGGAGTGATACCATGTCAAAGTATCTTGATTTTCCAGCAGGATACCCTCTGTATTGAGCTAGCATGCTATGTTAGCGTTCTACTGCTCTATGCCCAGGACAATGGTTTCCTCCCACAGATCAAAATGTATGTTTGTGTGTGTGAGAGATATAGTGTACCCTACACTGCATTTGTGTCCAATTCTGGATGTGATCCTATCTTACAATGGCTAATTTTGAGTTATAACCCAACTCTTCACAATCCCAACCAAAAAAGGCAATGCTGAAAGTTGAGATTTGGATGTTAGTGAAGGACCTTCCAAAATAGAATTAACATTTGAGGACTCCTTGTTCGCACTGTCCTTAATAATACTGAGTTTTATTTTAATTCTAAAAAAAAAAAAAAAATTATCAGATGTTAAATTATCAGATCAGATGTTCCGTTTACCTTGATGGCTTCTGTCAGTAGACAGAGGTGTCGAGAGTTCTTGCATGTGGCTGCCCAAGCAGCTTGGCAATCTGACATTTTCTCTTGTTAGAACTGTAATCTCTTTAGCCCTTGATGAGACTGCTAAACTCTGCTCTGGAAAAGATGAATTGCTGCTTTCCTGAGGAACAGAAGACGTGGAGCTGCTTGCATAGCTTTCAATTGACTTGACATCTCTGAAAAGTGAAAAGAGAAGTACGCCTGTCATCGCCATGGTCATTAGGATTCAGTCTATAGTTGTCAATCTGAAAGCTAATCTAGAAATCGCAATTTATGGATTGAGGATGCATTCTAATATGCATCAGTTAAAAGTTGACACCCTCTAATCATTGCCAGATTTCAGTATCAAGACAATGATTAAGCAGTATTATTTGTTATGATAAGAACATTGTTAATAAACTTAAGAAATTAACCAATGTCATAGGCAAACAAATTCCAATTCCCGATCCTCCTTTCATGTAGCAACGATCTCTGCAAAAACTTACCTTGGCCAGAATACAAGGCCATCAGAGGACACAAGTCTTGTACACTCTCACAACAAGACAATTTATAATAAATAGATAGATAGATAGATAGATAGATAGATAGATAGATAGATAGATAGATAGATAGATAGATAGATAGATACTTTATTAATCCCAAGGTGAATAATAGCTTGACATAAAATACACCTAATATGACAGTGCATATAGAAAACCCACATGAACATGGGAGAACATGCAAACTCACTAAAGCCTGTTTTAATCACTGTGTCACTTCTCCACCTCATGTTGTTTCATAAAAAAGGAAAGAAAATAATATAATGAATATTGTGGTTGCTGAATCATTGGTACCAGTGTGATAATTGGTCATGTGAGCAAGGTAATTGAAGGCACAAGAGGGCGACATGAGAAAGGGGCAAAGCTCCTACAAATGATGGGGAAGCTTGCAATGGCAGGAATAATGCATGTCATCATGCCTGTGAAGAGGAAAGGGGCAATACCAGAGTTAGTATACCCTGCATGTTCACTGAATGAGCACTGCCTTGCTGAAAGCCATCACACCATCCAACCTGAAGAGCTGAAGTGCCAAGGAAACTCAATGATAGACAAGAAACCCGACCTTATTCCTGCTGGAGCAGAGACACTTTTTTTGATGATTTTGATGTGGTGACTTCACTGATGTTTGTTTCAAGAAGTTAAATTAGCCATAAAATTTAAGCTAAATGCCTATATTCTCTTTAATGCTCATGTATTTTATTCTCAGATGTGTATTTTTGCGGTGTGTTTAGTTGTTTTTGAGCTACCATTAAAGGAACTTTGCTTTTCAGGGAGCATGTGTCTTTCACAAAATACACCAGGTGGAAAGGGGTTCAAATCTCATATAAATAGGCTCAGTGAGGATTTAGGTGTTGAAGCTGTTTGCTCCTGTTTGATACCTTTTGTGCTCCCTTTGTTTATCCCACCCATTTGTTATCTTTACATAAAATTAGCTGTTTTAGGTAATTTTGGCTTCTTTATCATTATTCTGGTTAAAACTTTAAGAACCCTGTCTATATGTCTATATTATTGAGTGTTATGCCAAGCCAGGGGTAGACAAGATTTGTGATGTGATCTGGAGGCACTTTTAATGGCTGTGGCCCAAGCCTTGCAAAGCAAGTATCAACCAATCTCAAGTGCTCTTCGATTGGATGAATGAGAATACAGTTATAAATTATGAATATAAATAAGAGTGATGGAAGATGTACTCGCCCTGTCCAGGGATTATTCCTGCTTTGTGTCCTATGCTTGCTGGGATAGGCTCCAGCTCCCCTGTGTCTCTACTTAGGATAAAACGGGTTTAGAAAATGGATGGATGGAAGATGTACTGCTAAAAAATACATTTTCCTTAGTCACACAGCTGTATTTCAGGTTTCAGGACAGGGGATATTAGTCAGATGCAGGTATCATGCAGAGCTTACTTCACAGAATTTGTGATCCTTGTATTCCTACTTTAATTCTTTTAAACTTAAAAAGGAATATTTGAACATGCAAGTACAATGAGAAAGATGGTGTCTCACTGAGTATGAAATCTTCATAGTGTACCCCCTCATCTCTCCCATGGACACGCTTCACAGTATGCAGTTATACAATCTTTTACTAATTGTACGTCAAGTGGAAAAGAAATAGTGTTTTAAAAATAAATGAATAGGAAAAATGACAATGTAGAGAAATGATTATAACTGCACCCTTCCTGGTCACTTTTCAGAGTTTGTATGTTCTCCCTGTAACTAAATAGGCTTACTAAAGTATTTCCCATTTCTCCCACATACCACAAACTTGTCTATTAGGATTAACAGCAGTTGTACATTGGTGCAGTGTGAGTGTAGATGCCTTGTTATGAGTTGGTATGTGCTCCTGACTTGGATATCCCCAGCATGTTGCTATAGATAGAGGTTTGGAAAATAAAAGGGCAAGGAGATAATATGATACCATTGAGGGTTTGTATGAGTGTGAGAAGAATCGGCACTTTACTCAACATCAATTCTTGCTTGCCCTTTTCCTTGAAACTGATGAACAGGACCTAGACCTGGGTTGACAATGATGGCTATTTGCTCTCTAATTGAACCTTTCTAATTCTCCTTTCACATGTTGTCTGCTTCTGACTGCATCCATCATTAGTATGCAACAACTATTATGGGACCCCCACATGATAAGAAATGTGGAGAAATGAAAGTGGACGTACCCTCCAACATTATATTACAAATAATGTAAAAACCATTTAGTTTGAATATTATGAAATGTTTTTTTAGCGCATTTTCTGCTTATCTGACCTATTGCCTCTCCCTGACTATGATTTTGCCTTGTGGAAAGTGCATTTTTTATTTTTACTAGCTCATGACCTTTTTCTGTTATGGCTCCTATCCCTGCTACTCCCTACATACTTCAACATAATCTGCTATTTACATACATTCCACACAATGACTGCTGCTTTATGCCCTGCCAATATGCCGTCTGGCCTGAATGGTCATGGGAAATTGGCATGTCACACATGAATGGCAGGCCTGTGTGGATATGGCAGATTGACTGGGAAGTGAACATCTAAAACAGCTAGGATGTTGAGATGTTTCGCTTCTAAATGCTTCCATCCCTCAAATCTACTCACTTACCCAAACAGAGGCGACAGCAGGGATGAAGATGTTTCACTGGAAACAGCAAGTCATCAGTGCCAAAAGACTGTCCTGAAACGGCTGTATATATTTTTTTGGAAACAACTAATGAAGCAATAGTACTTTAGCAGCTGTCTTTGAAAGAAGCTGGCAAACTGCTGAAAATGGCAACTTCCCAAAAAAAAGTTTTGTAAATGGGGTCTTTTCTGGGAAAAAATAAATAAATAAAATCAGCCATGATTTCCCCTCATTTTATAATGCTTCCAAGTGTGATGGAAACACAACTAAAGAATACGTCCTGAATGAAAGGATTTCTGGTCACTTTGTCAAAATTACTGTAAGAGATAATGTCCACAATAAGGAAAGGCTGATCCCCTGATATGACTGATGACCCATAGCATAACTGCTGACAACAAGCAGCAACAATCGGGATTACTGAAACAAAGGTCTGATGAAATTTCAAGATGACTGCCTATACAGGGTGACATTTTTTTCTAAAATAGGTATTCCAATTTCCTATATCACCAAGATACGAATTTGAGGTTAAAAGTTGAGTCTAATTAAGCCTGGTATGAGCGAGTGTTAGATAAAGTGAGCTAAGGGAAGAACTGACGTCTCCTGTCCGTGTTGGCTTTTGACTTCTGTGGCTTCAGCTTGCTTTGGCCTTTGTAAAGGAGATAGGACAGTCAACAGAGGGATGTCTTATTTTTGGGGGCTCAAAGGCACCCCAGTTAATATAGAGTATTTAAACAAACAATAAAAATGTGTAGCCTGGATTTGCTAACTTGGGGTTCTATGTGTGGTGAGTGGCTGGGGCTGCTGCCCAGCTGGGATGCCCAGGAGGACCGGAGGAGGGCTTGCGCTTTCTCCAGACCATGATGGGGCGATTGCCCTGGTTGCTTTGGGGACCACGGGTACAGAGCTTTGAAGCTCAACCCTGTGGGGGCCCGTGGTCACCGCCAAGGGGCGCCCCGGTGCCTTTGGAGCCCTGGACCTCAGCACTTCTGCCACACCCGAAAGTGCTGGGGGGAAGAGGACCGGGGACACCCGGAGTGCTTCCGGGTGCACAGCCGGCATTTATGCCACACAGGGGAGTGCCGGCGGAAGAGCGTCGGGAAGCACATCCGGGTGATTGTAAAAGGGGCCGCCTCCCTTCATTCGATGGCTGGAGTTGGGTGGAAGAGGACAGAGCTCGGAGGAGAGGAGTGGAGGCGGACCAGAGACAGAGAAAGGCATTGTGTGAAAGGCCAGGACTTAACGGGTGATTGGTGCTGCGGCACTGGGTTGTGTGTTCACTATTGTATATAATATTGTAAATAAACGTGTGTAGTGCTAAAACATCATGTCTACATGTCTGTGTCCAGGCTGTTCCCCACATATGTAATGGGAAATGTCTTGGGAGTATTAGAAAGTCAGGCCATGTTTCCAGACCAACATAAAGGCGTCTCCAGCATCTTTGAAATGTGGGAGGAAGAAAAAAACAAGAGAAAATCCTAGGCGATCTAAAGAAAAGTCTGCAAACTTAATATCAACAGCGACCAGGCCAGGATTTAAAACCAGGGCTCTGGAGATGCAGTGCTGTTCATCAGTCATGCAAATGTCAGCCATCAGTTGCAAGCAGTAGTCTGTAAAAACTCTATTAATTTACTAGCTGACCGAAGGGGTAATGACTAGAACTCTAAGTGAGAAGTTTCAAAATAACCATTTACTGTACGATTGATTTAGAGCATACTGGACCCTCGGTGGGGCTGCAAACTACAGTAGGTACATTTTGTATAGATGCAGGATAACTCTTTAATATCAAGCTTGATTTAGTCAAACTACTTAATTGCATCTGAAGGAAATAAAATATGTGGTCCACCAACTGGTGTGACCATGAGCAACTCACGTAACCTGACTGGGCTCCAAATGGAAAACCAAAAGAAATATAACCAATTGAATGTTAATAAATGTTATAAGTCAGATTGGCTAAAGGCGTCAGCCAAACAAGTAAATGTAAACGTATTATACACACCGTCTACAAGACTACTACTTTCCTCTGCAAATGGCTGGCCACAGCCACGCACAGAGACGTGTAGGCATTGTTTTGTTTTTTTGTCTGGAAGTGAATTTTGTAAGACTAGTATCTGTGCTGAATGGCATGTTAGTGCAGTGGGTAATGCTACTTCTTTACAGATCGAGATTTCTGGGTTCAGATGATACGCACAACCATTGTGCTTGTGGAGTTTGTGACTATCTGGGTTTTCCTCTGGTTACTTCTCCTTCCACAGCCCCAGAGATGTGCATGTTATCCTGACTGAGAACTCTAATCTGGCTCACTGCGAGTGTGGGTTTGTGCATGAGTAGGCCCTGCAATGTCCTGTTGCCCAATCCAGAAGTGTCGTTGAATAGGCTATGATAAACTTGAAATGAATTAAACATCTTTGAGAACATGTATCATTTCTTTTATGCTGGCTTCCCACCCAAGGTCTGCCCATGCATTATAACAGGTACTGGCACAGAGTAGGCCTTAGGTGTTCACTAAACTAAACTAGAGTAAGCAGGTTTGACAATTGATGGATGAATGCATTTGTCATTGGCCATCTTATTTTCTCTGGTGTGCCCAAGGACAAATTTGTGGCATCATACAAAAATGTCCCTGGCTGAAGAACTCCTCTCAAGAGATGTTTAGACTTGCATTGACTCCTAATTATTATAAGGCCGTGTGATTCTGACCTAAATTCTAGATTCACCTCTTCATCCCATACTCCTAAAATCTATTCCTGGAATTATCAGGGACCACAATGTATGCTCCAGTCAACCTCATGCTCTTTATTTTTATATAGCTGTGTTTATTTTAACAAAGACTGCAAGGGAGTTAATGCTTGCTTCATTAGCTTATAGTAATTCAATGTTTAAAATTATCATGGAGGAAAATCAAGGACAACAAACTCCTCTCAGATACTGCCCTGGAAGCCAAAAACAGATCAGTCACTAAGATGAACTTTCAAAGTTGAATCTAAATTAATAAGATATAGGAGGATGCAGGGAATGAAGCCATTGTTGAACACTGCATAACTGGTGTGTCAATCAATTAATACCAAAATATAAAAGTATAGCAGAAAGATTATGGTAAGGACAAAATCATGCAAGTGAAGAAAAAACAGACAATCCAAAGGGAAAAAAAACAAAGAAGGGGACTCGTGAATATGTTTAAGATATCTAATTAAAAATGTTTAGAAGTGTGCGTTGATCACATAATATGCTGTGTGTTGCCAGGAGGGATAACAGCAGAGAGGATTTGTGAAGTGACTATCGTATATTATAAGCTGGAATGGTGGTGAAATAGTTGACAGCTTAGTAAAATTTCATCACCTTCCTTTTTTTTATAGTAAACTGCAAAACTTAATGTCTAGTGATATAAGTGAAGAAAGCTACATAGTAAAATAATGCCTATATACATCGGACTTCCAATACGACTCGGAGTCCTGCCATGTGCTAAAGTTCGCTGACGACACTGCTATGGTGGGCTGCATCAGGAGTGGGCAGGAGAAGGAATATGGGAACCAAATCAAGGACTTTGTTAAATGGTGTGACTCAAACCCCCTACACCTGAACACCAGCAAAACCAAGGAGCTGGTGGTGGATTTTAGGAGGACCAGGCCCCTCATGGACCCCGTGATAATCAGAGGTGACTGTGTGCAGAGGGTACAGACCCATAAATACCTGGGAGTGCAGCTGGATGATAAATTGGACTGGACTGCCGATACTGATGCTCTGTGTAAGAGAGGACAGAGCCAACTATACTTCCTTAGAAGGTTGGCGCCCTTCAACATCTGCAATAAGATGCTGCAGATGTTCTTTCAGACGGTTGTGGCGAGCGCCCTCTTCTACGCGGTGGTGTGCTGGGGAGGTAGCATAAAGAAAAGGGACGCCTCACGCCTGGACAAACTGGTGAGGAAGGCAGGCTCTATTGTAGGCACAGAGCTGGACAGTTTGACATCCATGGCAGAGCGACGGGCACTGAGCAGACTCCTGTCAATCATGGAGAATCCACTACATCCACTGAACAGGATCATCTCCAGGCAGAGGAGCAGCTTCAGCGACAAACTGCTGTCACCGTCCTGCTCCACTGACAGACTGAGGAGACCCCACAATATGTGACTCTTCAATTCCACCTGGCGGGGTAAACGTTAATATTATACAAAGTTATTGTCTGTTATAACTGTATTTTTAATAGTCTTTAATTTAATATTGTTCTTTATGTATGCTGCTGCTGGAGTATGTGAATTTCCCCTTGGGATTAATAACGTATCTATCTTTAGGATTGATTATCTATCTATCTATCTATCTATCTATCTATCTATCTATCTATCTATCTATCTATCTATCCATCTACTCAAAGGACTAAAACTATCCAGGTAAAGTGTCACAAAATGTGCAACGGCTGAATGTCTAGCAGAACCTGATTCACCTCTTGTTGTCCCATAGCCACTTCAGTCACTGTAGATGAATTGCATTCATACAAAAATAAATGTTTTATCTCTCAGGGGTGGGGATCGATCTGTTCTTAACTCAATTTTTCTTTTTGTAAAATCTTGATTGCTTTGTATGGATTGTAATAAAATTAATAAAAAAAAAAAAAATGTTTTAGAAAAGTTGTACAAACTATTTACGTTGGAGTATCAACAGAGTACCAATAAACTAATGTGGGCAGCTCTGGCTTAAAGGGTAGTGCTGCTGCCTCACAGCTTCAGGAGACTTTGTCTGCCTCTCACTGTTATAGTTCACACAGGGTTTCCCCCTTTCTGGTGGACAAATGCTGTTTTTATGCTTAATTTGTCCATCACCTTTGATACCAGTGTTGATTATTTAGTTTCTTTATGCCAGTGTGTATTGTGTTATGCTCCTTGTGTTTTGTGGGTGGTTTTCCAAGAGGTGAGGCCGCCTGCCCATCACTGCCCACAGCCCTATAAAGGCAGAGGGTATCTCACAGTATCTCGTTTCACTTCATTGAAATGCTATAAGGAGTGGGATTTTGCTGTGCTTTTTGCTTATTGTGATTCTCAGGATTTTGAACAAGTTGCTTGCTGTTTTTTCACTTTGCCTCTGAATATCGGTATTGGGACTTGTCTGCTTTCGATTTGCTCTTGTGCTATAGTCAACTCCTTTTTGCCTCTTATGCTCAAAGGAGTTTTGATTTTGTGCCTCTGGGAATTTTTGAAAATAAACCAAAATGTTATTTATAAAGATTCTGTGTTTGCCCTGTCAATACCCGGGTTTTGACCAATTTACCACTTCTACTGGTCATTTTTGAGAGATATTTTGAGACTGCTTGTGCTGAGTAATCCCCAGTTAACAACACTCACTTAATCCCAAAGACATGTATTTTATGTCAACTGTTGACTGCAAATTAGCCTAGTATACTGTATGTTAGTGGTTGAGTACTTGACAGTGCCCCGCTGTGTACTGGAATGCTGTTCAGTGTTTGGTCTTGACTTTTGCCCAATGGTTCATGAATATTAAATTTACTTTGCCCCCGAGATCTTAAAACTGGATTATGTAGATGTGTAAAATTTACAGATGGCTACTGTACACAGTGTGGTTTAGTGAATAAGGTGTCAGACTGTAAAGCAAATTATGGCAGTGCCAGTAAAATACATGGATGTGACGTAATGGATCTAAAATACTGGGGATACTTTGCTGAGCATTTTAAAAGACGTTTGTTGCCCTCTAGCGGACACAGAGTGAAAACACAAATAACCTGACACTATGCACAGTAAAGTTTGATTTTCTTTTGGAGTTAGTTGTCCCGTTATCATTTAAGCTAGAACTGGTATCAGAAATGTTTATGTCAGAATACTAACTAGTGTAAGTGCCAGGCATCCTGGGAAGCCAGAATGGAAAGACAGTGATGGACTGGCATCCTGTACAGTATGGGTATGGGACCCTTAGCAGGATGGTAGGACAAAACAAAACAGCAGTGGGCAAATGCTGCTATTCTGGAATACGTTTATTTTCATCTACTAGATGGCAGCATTCCAGGACCTCAGTAACCATGTGGGTACATGGCAGGGCATGATGGGAGTTGTTGTGTCATGATCTAGCCCCTAGTCTCTCTTCTGTTTCTTTTTCCGGTTTCTTTGTGGTGGTGGCCTACTCAAAGCATCATGCTCCAACATTGATGGACTGAAAGCCAGAAGTCTACGTGACCATCATCATCAAGTCCTTCTGTGAGAACCCTAAATACAAAGAGAACTGTTTGATTTATGTGAGGTAGAATGCCCAGAGGGGACTGGGAGGTCTAATGGTCTGGAATCCCTGCAGATTTAATTTTTTTTCTCCGGCCATCTGGAGTTTTTTTTTTGTTTTTTCTGTCCACCCTGGCCATCGGACCTTACTTATTCTATGTTAATTAATTAATTATTTTATTTTCTTACTGTCTTTTATTTTTCTATTCTTCATTATGTAAAGCACTTTGACTTACATTTTTGTGTATGAAAATGTGCTATATGAATAAATGTTGTTGTTGTTGTAGCCCTGCTGGGTCCCATGGGTGCTGCACGGATTCATGATCCCTGTTTTTCGGGGCTTCCACTTGAACCAGAAGTGCTTCCATCAGGTTGTGCCCTTGCACCATAAGTACTTCCAGGTCTGACGTAAAATGAAGCCATCCAGCCTCCTCCAGTGGAATCAGAGTCTGGAGGAAGGAAGGCAACACTCACTGGACGGAGGTGGACAAGGAAGGAAGAAGAATTGTGCTTGTAATTTCTTGCACAACCTTTGCGAGCAATCTTTGTGAGGTATTTTTTAAATTAAAAACCTCTGTTTTGAACCTGTGACTGTATTTGTGCACTTACTGTTCCCTAGTGGCTAGGACTGCGTTATAGAGAGACTGAGAAAAGCTTTAATGCATAGATATAATCAAATGTACTTGTTATCTTCCCTCATCGCAAGATTAACATAGTAAGCAGTTTAGAAACTTTAAATTGGCTTTTTATGATCAGGATTATTTGTCCATGTGTGTGCTCTACTGTCAACTGCTCCGAGTCTCACAGTACCAGATGTATATATTATATGTCTGGTGACAACCGTGAATGAAACTGAATTAAATGTGAGGAGGAACAATTAGATAGATAGCTGACTGTGACATTTTTAAGCTAACTGAGTGCTTCACAAAGGTGAAACTCAAGCCAGGGGTTGTGATTTAAACAGCAAAACGTAAAGGTGCTCTTGTCAGCATCATCTTGCTGATAGAAAACTAGTTAGTTACGACGGTACAACCACCTGTAGCTGAAATTCTCCCAGAACAAACCCTGTTGATCATATAAAGTGTGTTGTGTATGCAGAGACCACATTGCAGATATTATACACCAGCATAACTTGTTGCAAGAGAAGAACCAAATTATATTTCAGCATTTGAAGACATACCTGGACTTGAGGTAAAAGTGAATGATAGTACACGTCTGGTCCTGCAAGACTAGACTAGTTCTCATCCAGTACAGACTTTGGCTTTGCAACTGATGCTGCCAGGATAACCTCTGTCTCCATTAAACCCTGAATGTGAATAAGCGAGGTCAGAAATGGATGGATGAATGTGTCTGAGCAACTTTTGTGGTGATATAGGGGCTAGAAATTGAAAAAAAATTTTTCACATTGTGTGATGGAGAGATACTTGTTATGCCTTCTGGTATGATGCATAAGCCTTGATTTTCTTTCAGGACTCAGTTGTATCTCCAGGCTTTAAAGTCAAATAACAAATTTAATATACTGTATTGCCAGCTTAGATCTAAGCTGGCAATACAGTATATTAAATTTGTCATTTGACTTTAAAGCCAAATATTATTGCTAAGTGGCTAACAATGAACTAGTGTATGTATTGTGGCCTTGTGGCTCTGGCAGTGGACTGTATCCCAAGTTATGATTTGTAAGACACTTTGAATAAAAGTGTCAACCAAATGCATAAATGTCACAATGTCTCTGGCGATGCTGATATCACAACCTTTAGTAGTCATTTGCTGCCCTCTGGTGGAGATGTAGTGACAAAGCAGTCTGGCACAGTACATAACATACTGTACAGAGGTTGATTACAAAGCCTCCACCAGCCTAGTACTTCAATATGTGTGCAATGAATTTAAGCATCAATACACGTTTTAACAGTTTAGCACCAAGTATTCATCTTATAGTCCTTCCTGATAACCTATTGTAGCCTACTGAGTAAGGCACTGCACTGTCAAGTCAAATGAAGTTTATTGGACCGATCTTGTGTTATGTTACATGCTGTAGTACAGAGACAAGCCAAGCAAAATGACACCTTTTATTGGTTAACTAAGAGGATTACAATATGCAAGCTTTCGAGGCAACTCAGGCCCCTTCTTCAGGCAAGATGGGTCCTGAGTTGCCTTAAAAGCTTGCATATTGTAATCTTTTTAGTTAGTCGATAAAAAGTGTCATTTTGCTTGGCTTTTCTCTACATTCATAATGGCTAACACGGTACAACACCCTTTACTACATGCTGTAGTACATATATGCACTGTTGCAAACTCCCTCCAGATACAGTTTTGGGACTTCTGCACTTTAATTTACTGTATAATTCTAACAAACATCTTGCTGTTATGAGTCTGTCTGTTAGAACCCGCACTATAACAGATGCATAGATATTTTTCTTCTGGTCAACAAGCTGTTAACTTCATGTTACTGTTTCTGCTTCTATCTCTGCTCATTCTATCCTCATTGCTACATGTTTTGTACAGAAAACTCCTGCACTGAAAATTTGACCTTAGATTTTTTTATTTATTCTTTTTATATCGTGTTGCACTGTTGTCCTAGAGAGATATCATTTAATCTCTGCAGTGTACTCTGTATATGGCAGGATGACAAAGCTGACTTCACTTATTGTTTGACATGCATGTTACATAGTGAACAAAGTGCAAAGAACTTTTTACTGATATGTTTGCTAAGAACAATTAACAATTCAATGCCAACAAAAGACACACAGAAATGGTTTAACTGATGACTCCAAACTAGCTCTGTGAGTGTGCCCTGTGATGGAATTGTGCTCCATCCAGGCTTAGTTCTTTAATTTCACCTGATACTGACTGGATTAAGATCCATTTCCATATGTACACCCAAAATGAATAGCTCTACACTAAATTGGAGTCATCATTTAATCTAACTGACATCTTTAGCATGTGGGAACAAACTAGGGGTTGTACGGTAAAATATAAACACTGTAATTAAAGACAGTGATTGGACAGGAAAATTAAGTCAGATTCCTGAAGCTAGGAGACAGCACTACTAACTAGCAGTCATAACGTATCCACCAAAAAGAAAGCAATATAAGTAATAATCCCACCATGCCTTTATCCATACTCTTTTATTTCATCACAGGCTTTGTAATGGCTGGAGCCTATTCCAGTAGCAGCAGGCTGCAGACAGGATGCAGCCCTAGGTAGAATTGTGGCCATCAGAGCAAATGCTCAGTTAACTACCAGGGGAAAACCTACACAAGCAGGACGGAGAACTTGAAAGCTCCATGAAATGCCAGGAAGTAAATCTACTGTGAGTACCTATAGCCGAGAGACAACAGTAGTACCTGCTGCATCTCCATACCACCGAGGTAGTGAATTAATTCATTTACTTTTTAAACATTCTTATTCCATTGCAGACTGTAGAGCCTGAAGCCCATCAAGGAAGCCCATCAAGGAGACACGATGTGCAAAGCAGGAAAAAGACTTGGATGGGATGCCAGTCAATCATAGGAAAAAATCACTGAGCTATTGATCAACCTAATCAATGTCTCTTTTAGATGTGGAAAATAACACAATGCTGACAAAATGATACAATAATACACTGAAAACATTTACACTGTACACAGAGAGCACCCCGGCTAGGGTCAAGCTTTGGTGTCAACCACCTGCTAGTCATTTCAGATTATAATAAAAAATGTTTTTAAAGAAAATAACAATAGAGTCAACTCTTAACTTTGCTATTCAATATATCTTAAACTACAGTTGATCAGTTCATTCTTTATGGGTTGTATTTTTGTCATATTTGTTTTACACTTTCTTTACAGAACATCAGAAAGTCAAACACATTCAACACACTGTGTCTCTCTTATATCTTAGCAAGCTTGCGTCTTGCATTGATTTTCTTTTACACTGAAACATTAAAGGAATACTCCACCCAAAATTATATTTTTTTATACATTATGTACCCCAGGCAGATTTTAGTGATGGCTAAAAAAAAAATGTTATCTCATGTTTTCATACCAAATGTAGACAAAAAAGTTTATGATGTAATGGAATGGAATGATGACCAGTTCTGTGTAACGGCATATATATAAAATGTGAAAAATGTCCCTAGACAAGAAATGGTCACGTAACTAGTGTCACATAATGCGCATATCCATTATCCATCCATATGCTCATAATTTACAAAATACACATAGTTTTTGCTGAAGTACTATCAATACTTAATTCCAGAAAACTCAGCATAGAAGATAAAACCAAAAACACCAACTCCCATAATACTGTGCATGCAGACATGACATATTAGAAATTTTCTTGGCTATCACTACAGACTACACGGGGTAAGCAACATAAAAAATATCATTTTTCAGGTGGAGTGTTAAGAGCATAGATTAAATGGTTTATAGAAGAAGTTAAATTAATATTTTAAACGTTGAATCCAGGTACATTTATAGTTATAATACTTAATGTCACAGCCTAACAATTATAACAGTTCAGAACAAATTAGCCTTCAATCCATTTTTTCATTGTTCCAGTAAATACCCGCTGGGTTTTCACAGCTCTTCCTGGGAACAATTAACACAAAGATGGAACCAATCTGGGGTACAATGCTATTCTACTGCAGTCTAGTTGCCATTTAACCTCATAGCCTGTGCTTGAACTTTGGTAGGAAACCAGTTGAAATCTATGGGAACAGAAGGAAATGTACAAATTCCATATGCAAGGCTAAGACTGAACTGGAATCCAGGTACAGTGTGGCACAACATCACTATGCCGCCTAGAATAGTCCTTAAAGCTTAAATTATTGTTTTGCACCCTGAAGGAATGCATCAGTGCTATGAGGTTGTTTTCAATTTATTTATGTAAAGAAGTAAGATTACTGTCACTTACGCTGTAGCTAAGCATCCAGTTATAGGCCGAGAGGAATCCATCAGGCAGACACCTAGAAGAAAATATTATTGTTAAAATAAACATTAGGTTCAGATTGGTCAGCAGTGTCTCAGAACAAAAGCTAAAGACTGACCAGGCTGGAAATCTAGTTGCTGACTTACAGACAGTTTCTGGACAGAACCACGGTGATAAACCTAAATCCTACCAGCCTCAACTTTGCTGTTAGTAAATAATATGACACACATTTATGCAAACAACAGAGACAAGTACATTGTTACATTATTAATGAACAATTACTTGAGAATTTGATATACAGTTACACATGATGAGCTTGTTTCTCTTTGGCTGCATCTTAAGGTATGTCATACTGTCTCACAATTGTATGTGCAGCCACAAATGTAGAGAAAAGTTCGGCATTTTTAAGCTGTAATTAGAAGGGACACATATGCAGCCTGAGTTATTGTGAACTGGTATATTACAGATTGAGTATCCCTAATGCAAAGTTTACAAATCTGAAACTGAAACCCCTGTTGTTCAGTTTTGATGACAGTGTAGGAGTCGATGTAAGTTTGAAAGAATTGGGAGCTATGTTCATGAAAAGTATGAATTGTAAAATATGCATTCAAAGTAACCAATGTGTCACAACCCATCAAATGGAGGTGAGAATGACTGCCTTTAAGACAGCTGATATCTAACAGCTGCGGTGGGCTGGTGCCCTGCCCAGGGTTTGTTTCCTGCCTTGTGCCCTGTGTTGGCTGGGATTGGCTCCAGCAGACCCCCGTGACCCAGTAGTTAGGATATAGCGGGTTGGATAATGGATGGATATCTAACAGCCATAGAAGATTCAGATTTCAGTACTCAAAAGCACCTGAATCAGGAAATCTGCCTAACAACACCAGTGGAAGCACGGACAAGGCTGGATAGCATGCACTTTCTGATGGTATGTCTATACAAATATCTAAAGTTAACATTACTGTCTAACTGAAAAGCAAACATGCCATGCCAGAATATAGCTGCAGTGCTTTAGCACGCAGTATATACATAGACCACAATGCTTATCTAAACTCGCCTTCCTATTGTTATGCATCTAGTGAAGCAACAGTCAAAATGACAGAAAGATACCAAAGCAGACAGAAACACATCTCAAATGCGTAGAACAGTGGTTTACGTATGATTGTGTCACTGCGCTCCTTTTTCTTCTTCTTTCAGCTGCTTCCGTTGTGGGCTGCCACAGCGGATCATCTTTTTCCATCTCTTTATCTCCTCTTTATCTTGTTCTGTCACACCCATCACCTGCATGTCCTCTCTCACCACATCCATAAACCTTCTCTTAGACCTTCCTCTTTTCCTCTTCCCTGGCAGCTCTATCCTTAACATCCTTCTCTGAATATACTCAGCATCTCTCCTCTGCACATGTCCAAACCAACGCAATCTCACCTCTCTGACTTTGTCTCCCAACCGTCCAACTTGAGCTGATCCTCTAATGTACTCATTCCTAGTCCTGTCCATCCTCGTCACATCCAATGAAAATCGTAACATCTTTAACTCTGCTACCTCCAGCTCTGAATATTTAAATTAATTGTTAAGTTTCAGTCACCTTGTTCTAATGAGATTCAGAATGGATTAAAGCTATTTTAGCTTTTTGTTTTCTCACAGTGTTGAATTTTCGACATTCTCCTCTGTGGCCTGATGCACATGAACCTGGAGCACAACCCTTAGTGACATCTGATTATTCAGGTCAGCTCCCATTCTTGGCTTAAAATCTCTCTTGATCTGAGGTGAGTGAGTGAGTTAAATACAAGTCTTTAGAAATCAATTATTTGATGCTGTCCACAGCTAACAAATCAATACATTAAATAACAGCTTCTCCAGTACAATTTACATATGGAGGATAATGATCTGTTTGGCTCTCCTTCATCATTTTCTGGCAAAAGAATAGCAAGCGCAAAGCCAGTCACTGGCAGGCAGTAAGCACGAAGGTGACACGTTTCAAAAAACATTCCATGTAAAAAAATATTTAGTACGGAAAAATGAATTAATCAATTGATCTTTTGAATTAAAAATTAATGTGGATCTGTTCTGTATAATATTGATAGTCTGTGTATACAAAATAAGGTGGCAGTGGAGTTGTTGTTAGCACTGCCACCGTGCAGCACCAGAGAATTGGGCTTAGATGCTGCAGTGAACTTTGTTGGCATGAATCTGTTTTGAAATTTATTTGTAGGAGTCAAGAAGGCCTCTAATAAATATGGTAGTATATTTTCAGTCTCACTAACTGAATAAAGACATTGCTGGAGAGGGTTCTAATATAGCCCAACTGTATGCAGGCATATCATTTGGTAATCTCTTAAAGAAAGAACAGAAACAGCTGTTAGCCAATTAGAAATCATTAGAGTAATTGCTGCGTTTTCCATTAGATGGCACCCTATGTCAGCTTGCTTCAAAACAGGCCTGCATTGAGGTACTTTTAAATGAGATGGCACAGAGACAATTTTAAATAGAAAAATCATTCTGACTTTAGCTGAAAGACAGATATTCAGGAAAGCATGCATTTATACATTAACATTTTTCAATGTGCTTTAAATGTGATGTTAAGTGTTTAAATTTTACTGTGAAAATTAATGTCTTTATTTAAAGATTCTAAAGGCTTTTAGATTACATTTTCTTTTCACTTTATTTATTGTGCTAAAGGCAAATCTATTTTTTTGTATTTGAATTAAAATGTTCTTTTGGGTTTATTAAACTTTGAAATTTTCCCGGTGCCAAATATTTTCATTTAAACAGCACAATACAAATACACTAAGTATCCTTGATCACACTGCACTTGACCTTTGCACTCTAACAGAGTTGTGCTTGAGCTCCTGATTTGTTGCTTTGCTTCTGTTTAAACAGAATTCCGCAAGAGATTACACATACAGTTATGTGAAAAAAGTAAGCTCATCCTGTGATATTTTTGTTTTCTTTTTTAAAATATGTGAACATAACAAAATCTGATTTTCAATTTAACAGTATCTTTAGAGGACGACACAGTGGCGCAGTGTTAGCATTGGTGCCTCACATTTAGGAGACCAGAGTAGCATGTTCTCCCCGTGTCTGCGTGGGTTTCCTCTGGTTTCTCCCACTGTCCAAAGACATGCAGGTTAGGTGAACTGGTAATGCTAAATTGGCCCTAGTGTGTGCTTGGTGGGTGTGTGTGTGTGTGTTTGCCCTACAATGGATTGGCCCCCTATCCAGAGTTCGATCTCGCTTTGTGTCCTATGCTAGATGGGATAGACTCCAGCTGCCAACACTCCTCCAATAAAGCCTAACCCAAGACCCAAGGCCTTGGTCTGGATTAGGAAATGGCAGTATCTTTAAACAAAGGTAATTGAAAAATGAACAGATATATCATTTCTATCTGTGGAAAAAATAAATCCACCCTTGGCTCTGAAAGCTGGCATCGTCTCCTCAAGTTGGCATTCCTTAGAACTGTCTAGCAGTCTTTGACATTGACTTTGAGAAAATTTTCTCACTCCTCCATGCAGACGTCTGTGCAATGTTTGAGTGGTGCCTTGCATCCACAGCCTGTTTCAAATCCCCCCTGCAGGATTTTAGATGGGATTCAGATCAGGACTTTGACGTGGTGATTTCTCTCTTTTCAACCATTCCTTGTACATTTCGTGGTACATTTAAGGTAATTGTCATGTTGCAATGTCCACTTTTGATTGAGCTTCAATCACAGACAGGGTCTCATTATCATGAAGCACATTCTGGTGCAACGAAGAATTCCTAGTGGATTCTTTGACGGTGGGCAGCCCAAAACCTTAACATTTCCACCACCATGCTTTACAGTTGCTATCAAGTTCTTCTAGCGAAATTCTGTCTTTGCCTCTTGAATCCAGAGCACATTCTCTTCATGCCTCTCAGTCTGCAGCTTTATTATAGAAGTCCTGGTCTTTATTTAGGTGTTGATGGGCAAACTTCAGTCTTGCACTGATTTTCTTTCATTTCTTCCTAGCACACCTCCCATGATGCTCTAATGTGTGCTAAATTTTTCTAATGGCAGACTCGTGCATTTTTACTTTAACAGTGGCTAGAGCTACTTACTTATGATGAAATTCTGCAGTTCTTAGAGACTTGTTTCAGAATCTTATGTTCTGCTCTTGGGCCAAACTTACTGTGATGGCCTGGCTTGGACAAGCTATCAGCTGTTTGATATTTCCTCCACTTGTAGATGATCTTCTGGACAGTGGGAGGATTTGTTTCCAGTTGATTGGAGATCTTTTTAAATCCCATCAATGAATCATAGGCATCTTGAGAGAGCTCTTTCAATGAAATCATGATGATAACATCATCTAAACGTCTGAGGTTTAAAAAAAGACAGATTCAGACAGGATCCTCTCTAATTATGTTCTGATCATCTGCACCTAATTCTAATTTGATGTATTTGAGGTAGTGGTAAATGGAGGGGTGGACTTGCCTTTTCCGCATGTAAAATTAGCATTTTTGTTTATTTAAAATATTTAACAGACTACAAAATGTAAATGTGGCATGATGTCCATTATATCACCTCTTGATATGTCCAGAAATGTTAAACAAAGCATGGTGTGTACTTACTTTTTTACATGACTGAGAATTTCTGAGGCAAAAGAAAAAAATGATTCTGATACTTTTTCTTTTTAATACAGACGTGCAATTTAAGCTTAATATAAATATACACTGTAACTTAGTAAATGTCTAAGAAGGAGAAAGCATGCAGCAATTGAGTCATTAACAACACAAAATCAGTGATGGCCACCTCATTTATTTATAAATACAAACACCCCACTGTTTACTTGCACTGGAGGACATGAAAAATGTATTTCCCTGATGGCTACCCTGCAGAATTCTACAAGAAATTCTCAGCTCAGCTAGCTCCCCTCCTATTAGCAACATTTACAGAAGCCAGAGATAACCAATCTCTTCCACAAACCTTTCGCCAAGCACTAATCACTGTCTTTCCAAAACAAAATAAGGACTTATTACAATGTGCATCATACAGACCAATTTCACTTCTGAATAACAACGTTAAAATACTCTCTAAAATCATAGCTAGAAGGATAGAGAAAGTGCTCCCCTTGGTAATATCACAAGACCAAACTGGATTTATTAGGGGCCGACACTTATCTTCAAATCTTCGACGCCTGTTTAATGTAATATACTCACCAACTAAATCAAACACCCCAGAAATATTATTATCATTGGATGCAGAAAAAGCATTCGACATGATTGAATGGAAATACCTTTTTACTATTTTGGAGAAGTTTGGGTTTGGCCCGAACATTTGTGCATGGATTAAATTACTGTATACTAACCCAGAAGCTTCAGTTTGCATCAATAACATTTGCTCAGACTACTTTAAACTAGAACGTGGCACAAGACAAGGATGCCCTTTGTCACCGCTGCTGTTTGCATTGCCATTGAACCACTGGCAATACATTGTCGAAATACTGATCAGATAAAGGGGATTAGCAGAGAAGGACTGGAACAGAAAATCTCATTATATGCAGATGACATGGTACTGTATATATCGGACCCAGAAAATTCTGTGCCTGCAGTCTTAGCAGCACTCACAGAATTTCAAAAGCTCTCTGGTCTCAGAATTAATCTGAATAAAAGTGTACTCTTTCCAGTGAATTCTCAAGCATATAATATTAGATTAGACACCCTACCTTTTATCATTGCAGAACAGTTTAAATACCTCGGGGTAAACATCACAAGTAAACATAAAGCTCTTTATCAACAAAATTTCGTGCGTCTGCATGGAAAAAATTAAACAAGACTTGCATAGATGGTCAACCCTTCATCTCACACTAGCTGGAAGAATTAACACTGTTAAGATGAATATTCTTCCTAAGCTCCTTTTTATTTCAAAACATCCCAATATACATTAATAAATCGTTCTTTAAGCAATTAGATTCAACAATAACCTCATTTATTTGGAATTTAAAACATCCACACATCAAAAGAGCGACCCTACAAAGACAAAAGGCAGAAGGCGGCATGGCTCTACCTAACTTCCAGTTTTATTACTGGGCAGCAAATATACAGGCGATAAGAACCTGGACACAAATAGAAGAACATACACAGGCATGGACCGCAATAGAAGTAAAATCCTGCAGTACTTCTTTGTATTCCTGCTCTGTGCTCCAATAAACACACGCTATCGGCAATACACTAATAACCCAATTGTGCTCCACTCACTTAGAATCTGGAACCAATGTAGAAAGCATTTTAAGACGGAGAAGCTTCTATCTGTGGCACCCTGCAAAAGAACCACCTCTTTCAACCTTCACAAACATATGCAGTTTTAATATCTGGAAAAAATTTGGAATTAACTTGCTTAGAGATCTTTATATAGACAACGTCTTTGCATCCTATGAACAATTACATTCCAAATTTAACATTCCAGCTACATTTCTTTCACTATCTTCAAATCAGGAACTTTGTTAAACAGAACCTTCCAGATTTTCCTCATCTTGCACCCTCATCCACGCTGGAAAAATATTGCTCAATTTCAAGGATTAGACTCCATCTCTACAATATATAAAATCATTTTACAATCCCTTCCTTTCAAAGATCCAAGAGGACACTGGGAAAATGACCTCTCAATTAATATATCAGAAAAGGAGTGGAAAGTAGCAATGCAGAGAATTCACTCAAGCTCCATATGCGCAAAGCATACAATTATACAACTCAAAATTATATATCGAGCACATCTGTCTTGACTAAAACTCTCCAAAATGTTTCCAGGGCATGATCCAACCTGCGAACGTTGCAACCAAGCCCCAGCCTCACTAGGTCACATGTTCTGGGCCTGCACCAAATTAACATTATTCTGGACAAAAAATTTTAATTACCTGTCAGACAGCCTTGGACTCACAATCCCTCCTAACCCATTAACAGCTGTGTTTGGGGTTCTTCCAGAGGGGTTTAAAGTGGAGAAAGACAAACAAATTGTGATTGCATTCACTACACTGTTGGCACGCAGACTTATTCTGATAAACTGGAAGAACCCAAACTCTCCTCTTTTAAGTCAGTGGGAAACTGATGTGTTATATTATTTGAAATTGGAAAAAATCAAATACTCAGTTAGAGGATCTGTACAGACTTTTTTCAAAACATGGCAGGATCTAATCAGTAATATTTTAAAATAAGTTTATAAAGCACAGAGAATTTATTAATTTAGGTATTTTTACAAGCCTTAAATTTTACACGCTTGGCTTGCTCTCTCTCTCAGGGTGGGGATCGATCTGTTCTTAACATAATTCTTTTTTTTGTAAAAACTTGATTGCTATGTATGGATTGTAATAAAATTTATAAAAAAAAAAAAAAGTAAAATGTATTTCTGATCATTTTTAAAATAAAAAAGCTGCCAAACAGTGACAGTGGCATTTCAGTTTATATTCTACCATCTGAACATTCTAAACTCACCAGCACAACAATGTAAAAAATGAATTTTGCATTGATCTGAGGAAGTGTAAACTTTTTTTTTTAACTCAAACACAATTTAATGGTGAAATGTAAGGGTTAAAAACAGTATTTTTGTTCAGCTAATGTGTTAATGTTCATAGTGGGCTGTGCTCTGACTACATTTCCATGACTAACATACCTGCTGATTCTACTGTATAGCCCTCTGGGATCTAAAATCAACATGATTTAAAAATATCAACCATCAGTCATACATTTATAAATTCTACAATTAGCACAAAGCAAAGTGTTCAAGGTGCTGTGGTGGCACACAGAGTAGCACTGCTACCTCACAATCCTGGGTTCAAATCCAGGCCCACTTCTATTGTGTGTGGAGTTTGCATATTTCCCTTATATCTCTATGGTTTTACCTGTGCACTCTGTTTTCTCGTATATTAACTTTAGTTTGCATTATCTTAAAGAGAATGTGGGAAGGGCTTATATTATATTACTTTTCATTGTGGAAAATATCTACAATTTTTTACAAAATGCAACCAAAATAAGTCATCCCACTCAAAAATACTATTCCCCAGTATTTCTTTTAATGTAGTCCAGATGCTAATGAAAACCAAATTGGGCAACAAAGGTGCAGAAGCTGATCTTCACTTTACCACAGTTTAAACAGAGATAGAACAGAGATGTTAATTACTGGAGGGAGTAATACTGATCACAACACAATATTTTGTCATCATTTCACTCAGTTGGAATCACCATTAATTTTACTGAATCAGCCTGTAATCTAGGTGTTATCTTTGGCATGTCATTTAAAGTGAACATTATAAAACTGTCCAAAATATGTTTCTTTCATTTTCAAAATGTTGGGAAATTAACTCATTCATTTATTTCTAGTAGGGCGGCACGGTGGCGCAGTGGGTAGTGCTGCTGCCTCACAGTTAGGAGACCAAGGTTTGCTTCCTGGGTCCTCCCTGCGTGGAGTTTGCATGTTCTCCCCATGTCTGCGCGAGTTTCCTCCCACAGTCCAAAGACATGCAGGTTAGGTGCGTTGGCAATTCTAAATTGTCCCTGGTGTGTGTGCGTGCTCTGTGGTGGGCTGGCACCCTGCCCGGGGTTTGTTTCCTGCCTTGTGCCCTGTGTTGGCTGAGATTGGCTCCAGCAGACCCCTGTGACCCTGTAGTTAGGATAAACGGGTTGGATAATGGATGGATGGATTTCTAGTGGAAATAAATAAATAAATAAAAATTGTGGAGCTTGAAAACCATAAGGACTGATTGAGATCATTTATGTTAGGTAGAATGCCTAGAGGGGGCTGGGTGGTCTCGTGGCCTGGAAGCCCTGCAGATTTTGTTTTTTTCTCCAGACCTAACTTTTATTCTGTGTTAATTAGTATTACCTCATTTTATTTCTGTCTTTTGTCTTTTTTTTTTCTTCATCCTGTAAAGCACTTTGAGCTACATCATTTGTATGAAAATGAGCTATATAAGTAAATGCTGTTGTTGTTGTAGTAGGATTGACTACTGCATTGCGGTGTTCACTGGATGTTCAAATTGTACTTTATAGAGCTTCCAGTTAATCCAAAATGCTGCTGCAAGAATTCTTGCAAGAACAAGACAATACAAACACATCTCTGGTTCTACAGATTTCAAAACTCTACTTTTAACATATAAAGCCTTATATGGCCAAGGTCCGACTTACTTATCTGAATTTATTGTTGCCTACAAACCAGAGATCACACTAAGATCTCAAGATGCTGGTCTGCTTATGATTCAAAGGATTAATAAAATAACAATGGGAGGTTTAGCTTTCAGTTACAGGGCCCCAAAGCTGTGGAATGGTCTGCCTGCTACTACAAGAGATGCCCCTTCAGTCTCAGCTTTCAAATCCCAACTGAAGACTCACTTCTTCAGTTTAGCATAACCTGATTAGAGCTGCTGATTAACTATGCATACTGCATCTCTGTTGTTAGTCACTAGAGCTAAAACATAAGTAATATGATAATTTAAATGTATTAATAACCCTCACCTATTCTGTTTCTCTTCTTGGTACTCACGTGTGGTATTTGGTGCCACTGCCCTAATGCCAAGTTGTTTGCCTGCCTAAGGAAAAGTCATCCCTGATGGAGGCCGGCCCAACAGACTCAGCTGTGGAATATCCAGCAGCCTGATGGCCGAGATCTCCAGGACTCAAATCGGAAAGCAGAATTATATTATGTGATATAATCTACTCTTGGATTTTGCTCTGTTCTTGTACAATTACTATTGTTCTTTTGTATTGTATTGTATTGAGGATTACTTGTGGTTTGTTCTGTGTATTGTATTATATTATATTTACCCTATTTTTTTGACACCTACTGCACTCCCAACCTACCTGAAAAGGGGTCTCTCTCTGAATTGCCATCCCTGTGATTTGCACTATTTTTTCCCAACAAGGATGTTTTTAGGGAGTTTTTTCATAGTCTTATTACAGAGTCAAGGCTGGGGGGCTGTCAAAAAACAGGGCCTGTTAAAGCCCATTGCAGCACTCCTACGTGATTTTGGGCTATACAAAATAAATCGTATTGCATTGTATTGTATGCCATGAAATCTATATATGTAAAATGGTAAGCAGTATGGATGTGTGTTTGTTTGTTCCATAATCGCACAAAAACAGCTGAACTGATTTTCACAAAATTTTACATGTGCCTTTCCATTGGTCTAACGTAAAATATAGGCTATATGTCATTTCAGGAGGAGGGAGTGCAATTACAATCAGGCAATGGGAGTGTGATTTTAAAGACCATAATTAGGGAGAGCATTTTCTTCTCAAATAATGTGGATAATAGTTTCATTATCTTTCTGGATTACAGGTTTTGACTAACAGTACCTTTTTGTCTAATCCTATGGGTAGCATTTAGTCATGTTGAATTTCCAAAAGAAACTTTTTCCCTACTAATTTATACTGACAAGGTACTCTGGCTAGTTCTCGCTGTAATATGACTGTTAAGGCTGTTAAGTGGTTAACACCGTCACCTTACAGCTCCGGGTGACTGGAGCTGAGTATTGACTGTGTGGAGTTTGTAGATGAACCTGGTTACGGCTGGAAATATAACAAAGAAGGCCATAAAATTGCACCAATGTTACCTAGACACCAGCACAAGGGGGCAAGGGTGGGGCATGATGACATTTGCATATGGAAATAGCCCCAGCGTTCTTTAAATTTGGAAGTGACTATATAATGGAAAGACAGTGGTGGATACTGGGTAATGGAACAGCAGTTTCCTACTAGTTAGGGTGACAGCAAGAGACCCATTGCGGTATAAAGGGCTGCCTGTTAATATTTATAACAAGCAGGATGGAGGACCTGGAGATGTTAAAGGGAGTGATAGTATGGAAGTCCTTATGGTTCCAAAGCCTAGTACTGACTCTGGAAGTTATTCTCTGGGGTAGTATGTGAAGTAGTTCTTGGTCAGGTTTTAAAAGCCCTTCTGTTCATTCAGTGAATTAACTTGAAGTTAGCTAGAGCAGTGATTCTCAAAGTCAGTCTTGGGGACCCACATGGCTGCAGGTTTTTGTTCCAGTCATTTTCACGCTCAGCCATTTTCCTACTGATTAGTCCCACTTCATTAGCTGGTCTTTTTCTTCTTCTCTTATTCTGCATTCCAAAAGCTTGCTGGTACCAATCAATCCATGAATACACATGGAGGGAGAACATACAAACCTCGTGCAGGCCCTGGTACTGTGAGGCAGGAATGACAGCTCCGTGTTACCACTCTGCCTCTATGTTAAAGCTTCAATACTTAGTTTACTAGACTTTAACCTGATTAAAACTAAACTACCAATTACTTTTGTTCAGTTGTCACTTTGATTGCAACATGCATGTGACTGAAGCACATTGTTACAGGCACCAACAGGCAAAATCTTTGCAAAACAATGAAACACTTTTACGAAACAACACAGCATTTTTTTTTCAAGTGGCAAGAATAAGCTGTTGTATTTTTCTCATTTCTTGCATTCACAGTGGGTTGTGAAGGCAGTAATTACTCTAAGTCACTGATTTTAATCACATTACATGAGAAAGTCTTTCAAGGTCAAGTGCTTGGTCATTTTTTGCCCCAATTTTCTCATGCTCATGTACAATATTAATGTCTGTCGTTTACCTGTCATAAGGGCTTACTCTGTAATTACTTTTTAAAAATGTTTCTGCATGTGAGTCATTCTAAGCTTTAAAACCAAATGAAACATTTACCATATGCTCATTGGTCCAAGTCAGTGACATGATGTATTAATTTTGGGGCCAAGTGTTTAGCCGATCTCCACGGCAAAGCCATTAGTGCCAAGTGTAAAGGGTGGAAAATGATGACTCAGCATAGGGATTTGGTAATAATTATTTGGCTATTTGATGGTTGAATTAACCGCAAACAGTTATTTATTGCTTGCACGGTTCAGGCAGATGACAGAGGTTCAGTAAGGTTCAGGAAGTACAACACAGAACAATCAATTTCCATTTCTGTGTCTTGTCGCTTCCAGACTAAAAATCATTTACTTCCTGCTCAACACTCTGTGGTTTCTGAGAGTAACATTCACAATAAGCAGTTAATTAAGCTGCCGGGCTCAGAATCCACAAGTCGAGGTGCAGTTTCAAGACAGCAGATGGATCTTGGAATCAGCCGTGGAACTTGATTTATAATAAACGTGTAAAAAAACACCTCTTATGTTTTAATGTAATAACCCTAAACATCACAATTGTGGATGGGACTAATAAAATGGTTGCAATTATAATGTAAATGGCATGATAAATGCCTGTAAGTCCTACATTTTACCAAAAATAAACTTAAAAAATGTATCTGGGGAGTCAACTTCCGAGCACTGAACACAGTGGGGAAATAAGGCAGCCGAGAGAAAACGCTAAAGGTTCTCTAAGACTGAAACCTCGTTAAAGCCCACAAATCATTTGTTTTTGTAAATATATATGAACAAAGCAGTAGATATTAGAAATATTTCAGCAAAGTTGAGGCTAGGCTGCTTCAAAGTACACTGCACGATGCTCACAGCCGGGCTGGATCCTTTGGCCTAAGTCAGATAGACTTTGAATTGCCCTTTAAGAATAGCTGGCATCTGAAACTTATTTTTAGACTGCGCAATTGTTCTTCTCTTCTCTGGTATCTACTGATCATCATTCAGCATGCTTTACATTAAAATGCACTTATAGTATCATAATTATGTGACTGAAGAAGTCAAGTAAAAAAACTGACTTGTAACATTTATTTCTATAGACTGGAACACCATTTAGGCTTGGTTTCCTGCTGTGATGGGCTATAGTTTTCACTAACTGTTGTGAATTAGACGCTGTATAGCGCCCGACCCGGCACAGACTCAGACAGAGGCAAAAAAAAACCCAACAAAAGACTTTTATTTTTCTTCACCTGTGGGGCACGTCTTCCCCGTGAACCTCACAGGAATAACAAAGTCCCAAAAGCACTTAAACAAATCACCACAACACTCCCATTTGGGCACCACCACTCCTCCCTGGCAACCTCATCCTCTTCCTCCTGATTCTGGCTCCTGAGTGGTGGTTGCTGGCCCTTTTTATAGCCCACCTGGAAGTGCTCCAGGTGCTTGATCACCTGTTTCTGATTGCTCTTCTGTGCGGGGCTTTATAAGTTGTCCAGGCCGGCTCAGGGACTCATGCAGCACCCCCTGGCAGCCACCCCAGATCCTAACAGGGCTGTGGAGAACTCCATCTCCCATGGAGCCCTGCGGGAAACTGAGGCACCATAGTCAGCCAGGGAGGTTGCCACCAAGCGTCCCGGGGGAGGTACTGAGACGCCCATGGTTGCTCCCCCGGGACATATGTAGAAGGGGGCATGGGACCCGGCTGCCCGCCACACTGTGTAGTGGAATAAGTGAATTTAGGGAAGTGAATAACTAACTGAATGAATACAGCTAGCTATACAGCTATAGTTACAAACAGACAAAACTTCCCACTTGCATTGCAGAGAAGCTGCAGGGATTTCTCTATGGCTACTGCAGTTTCCTGTTCACATTGGACAGACTGGCATATCGGGTTATTTGGCAACTCTAAACTGACACCGTATTGGTGTTTGCAAGAGTAGGACCTTTGAAGCACTGGCAGGATTGCCCTCAATGCTGACCTCCTGCCCTCATGACCCTGAAAGTGAGAATTTAGTGGGTCTAAGTATGCTATGTTGATCGTTAGCAAAGGTGGCATGGCTGTAACATGTTAGCACTTCTGCCTCTCACAGCTCTATGAAATTGAGATCATATTCAAATTCAAATTGACCTGGTGCAAGTGACAGTTTCTGAATGGTGTTGCACAGGTTAGGTTCCTAGTTGTTCTCAGTTCTGCTGGGTAAGCTTCTCACCACTTGTAAGCTGGATTAGAGAGTTAATAAAATTAATTAATGGATACACTGTATTTTGAATTTGAGATTTAAGTTCACTGGTCAGATTTCTTATTATTGCATCTTACCATTAGTAGTACGTTATTCAAGTTATTTAGCACTAGCCTAAGGTATTAAAGTTGTTGCAAGTGTGAGTAACATGTAAAGATTTGCAATGAAACAGTTAAATCAACTGAATTCCAGCATAATCACTTGGGAAGGTTGGAGACCAGTCATGTAATGGCAACCGATCCACACTCAAAGAATGTAAATTACCGTATATACTCACGTATAAGTCGGGTCTTGAAACCCAAAAAAATCGATCATAAAATCAGACCCCAACTTATACGCCCATTTAAAAATGCGACACTTAATAATCTTCTTGCCTCCTCCAATCTCGCACCAGTTTCTCAGACGCATCTAATTTTGTTGCAGCAGCGCAGTTGCCAATTTCTTTTTCCACTTCAACGACATTTAATTTAAAACCAGCTTTATATTTTCTTCTGATCGAACGCTCCATCATAGATAAGGAATGCTCTTATGATAAAGATGTATGAGGGAGTGAGATACAAAAAACACAAAACAGTGTAAACGTCACTTCGGAATAGTTTGGGTATTACTGTGTGGTCAAGTAGGCACAACAGAGAGAGAGAGAGAGGGGAGGAGCACACGCTGATACAGCGCATTGCCGCTCCGTGGTTACTCTCTCAGGTGGCGCTGGCATATCATAATCCCTTGGACCAATAGCGTGAGTTTTCTGCATTCGACTTATAAGACCGACACTATAAAATACCAGAAATTCTACAGTAAAATCAAGTCCCGACTTATCCACAGGAGAACTTGTCTGCGAGTATACACAGTACTAAAGAAATTACAATAAAGGGGTTAACATAGCTACAAAGAATTTGCAAAAAAAAAAAACAAAAACACAACAATGCAAGGACAATAAACTGTAAATGCCCTGACAACAGTGAGTCATGAACATCAGTCTAAAGTCTTTACAGAGGACCTCCTAATTGCAATGGCAATGTCATCACATTCATAAAAGTAATAAGGGGTCAGTTAATAACAGGTAGGCTAGCCTACACTACCTGCAATGGAAATCACAGAAATCTTTATCTTACCTGTATTTGCTTGGATTTTAAGTATCCACTTTTTCATCAGAAACCGGGAAGGAGCACTTAGAAGATATTCAGAGCCATCACGCAGCCTAAAGGTCAAATAAAACAAAAACAAACAAACATATGAAGTAGATGATTTAATAGGTTTAACAAATTCTTTTACTTGAGGACCCATAATAACATCCTTTGGTGGCTCTGAACACCTAAGTGTTTCACAGTTGAACAGTGTATTATGTCAAATGTTCCATTACATGAGCCACTCTCAAATCAATCAGAGTTCTTGTAGTAACGAAAGGCAACAGGCCAACTCAAAAGGGGGTTTTCAAGGATCATGATTAATGATGTGATGTGCCCTGCTCAGCCTGCTAAAACCGAAATCCTGACCAGGAGAAGTTTATAGCAAATGAGATAAAATAATTCATTTTCTCCTCCATTTGTTGCATTATTTAATAAATTACAGCATTGAATTTGCAAGATACGGTAACAACATAAGCTGCAAAACTGTGAAGTTTTCCAAATTAATTTTTTATGCTCAACTTATGTAGTGTAACAGATGGCAGGCATGGACTGGTGTTTCGGCCAGGACAGGACATGATACATTACCCAGTCGGGAGGCCAAGGTAATTAAAGGATGGTGCAAACAATATATTCAAGCTACCTGCTCTCCCTAACTGTTAAGTGGCAGCAACCCTGGAGGTGGGTACACCAGGAGACACCCACAGGGTATGCTGGGGATTATAGTGACGTACATCATCCCTGTTGGGGTCCCTGGGTGCCACCATAGCGTGCTGCTAGCAGCTGTGCTCCTTGGTGTTTGGGACTTCCAGTTGACCTGGAAGTGCTTCCATCGGCCTATGCCCTGGCACCAGAAGTACTCCCAGGTCCCAGATAAAAGGAGCCGCCCCACCATATTCAGACGAGTCGGAGCCAGGAGTGAAGACAGGAAATGTTTGTCAGGGAGTAGTGGAGGAATACGAAAGAGAAAGAAAGAGAATATTGTTAAAGAACCTTATTGTAAGGTATTTTTGTTAATAAGCCTGTGTTATTTGAACCCAAGACTGGTCCAGACTGGTTGTGTTTGGGGTGCTGCAATGCCTCTTACTCGTTCAAGTAGCATAAATCATCCTGAACCTGATGAAATGGTAACACTCTAAAAGAAAAGATGCTTGAAATCTTTACGTGAATTCACGTCTTGTTTTATCCAATTTTAGAGTTTAGGAAGGCTGAATTACATTCAGAAGCCACCAGCTCTGGATGCGTTGTCAGTTGATCAGAAAATACAACGCACACCAACCCTTTAGTATTCCTACTTATCCTAATCTACACATCTTTGTGAGATAAAACTGAGTACACTGAGAAGTAATGCATGTACAACATATAAGGAGAATGCGCAGGCTGCTGGAAGTGTGAAGCGACACTCATTATCAGTGCACCGCAATACCACCCACGTCTGACCCTTTTCATGACATATATAAAAGAGAATTATATAAAGTAATGTTTATACCTTAGGGTAAAGCACAATAATTACATTTTTAAATTATTGCTGTAAAACTTTAAACATCAGCATTTTGCTTTGAGCTGGAAACCCTTTGTTTGGAGCTGAACAAGTGCTGCATCCTTGTGTTGGGTTTAAACATGGAAAATACCATGAATGCAGCTTTGGGGTGCATTGAATGAGACTTGTAAAAAGAAATAAATGGCTGAATAAATTTTAAATCCTATAACTGTTCAGCAGGAGGTTTGGTGACACAATACCAAAGCACATGCAAAACTATAAAAACAGCTAATAAAAACACAAATTGCCAGAAGAGCTGCATTTAACAATGTTTTAGTAATAGCAAACACATGTAACATCTCCCTACTGGACTCACAGATCCATGCACAACATCAGAAAGAAAAAAGTGCTGCAAGTTTACTAACGATTCTTTTTTTGTAGTGGACCACCAGGGGGCAGTGAGATGTGTGAAACTACTAAATAAGACAGCTCCCGTTCACCTGTTAAAATAAACTTTTAGCAAGGAGGGTTACAGGTGTTAAATACTGGAGGGCAACCATGGCAGTAAAATTAAAACTCTTCATTCATTCATTACAGCTGGTCGAGCACAGGACCCGACCTTGTGCCTAATTAACAGTAAGGTATGTATTAGTTCACTAAACCAGATAGAGGGGCAGGTAATTATGAGTGAGTTCATTCGGAGATTGCATTTTCAATATGACTTAAAGTTCTGCAATAGCATTGTTACTCAGATGTCACAGGAGGAGCCTCAGTACAAATGACATAGTTGATAAGGCTTTGGACGTCAAACCCTGCCATTGTGGGTTCAAGTCCCACTGTTGACATGGCAGTCACTTTCACAGTGTTCTTTACTAAAGCTACTGGCAGAAGAGGGAGTGATGAAATACTCACTGGAGGAGAAAGCAGTTCATCTTTTTGGTATAATCAGGGGCAGGACTGCAAACAGCACCTGTCAGGTTGAGTGGCATGCCAGCTATGCAACTCTGCAGAAGAGATAGAAAATGTTTAAAGAGGCTAATCAGTTCATCAAAATGTATTTTATATAGCATCTTTCTCATTGCAAAGTGAATTCCAAAGAAAGCAAAAATAGACCTGAAAGCTGCTAATCTAGACATGAAGATAATGAAAATACATGATAAAACAGATTACAATAACACACATTTGGAAGATCATATAAAAATGCAGAGAAATTAATTTATAAATGATATTGGTACAGGCAAAAAGTAAAATATAATAAACAATGAAGCAGAATCAAAAGTTTGGGCCCAAACTAATTCCTTCAATCAATTTCTGAACCAGCTTTATCCATTACAAAGTCAAATAAATAAACAGTCATTTAAAAACCAACACTGGTCTATAAGTCAGTTGTTGGCACACTAAGAGACTCTGGGATAGTTTAGGATGGACAATTACGAAATATGAATGCATTTACTTAGGAAGACACAAAGCAACAGGGAGAACATGGAAACTTCAGTGGCCAGGTAAAGAATTGAATTAGGGCCCTTAATCTACCCTAAATTAGACAAATACTGCATGTGTATTATTCTTTAACCTGCTTAGTTAAATTTCAGGGTTACAGGAAGATGGTGCCTATCCCATCAGACTTTAGCCCAAGGCGGGAATCAACTCTGGATTGGGCATTAGGCAATTGCATGGCACACTTGTACTCATACCAGGTCAACTTAGACATGGTAGTAAACTTAACAAGCATGTCTTTAAGATATTAGAGAAAACATGGACTCACATTGTGAAAAATACACACTAGGGTAGAATCAAAGGCGGGTCCCTCCTGTTATGAAGCACTGCGCCACTTTACATAAAAACACACACACACCACGTTTATGTCATAAATGTTATGTAGTTCTTAATTACCTTGTAAAATGTTTATTGTAAAAGATGATTTATAAAATAAATATAATTTGATAATTGCTTTTTAGTATGCTTTCACAAAAGTAAATTATGTACATCAAAGATAACACACAATAATCCATAAGAACAATGATGCATGCATGCAGACCTGTTATTTAATGTTGCATTAAAAAAATATTGTTCAATAATGGGGTGGAACAGTGGGTAGCGCTGCTGCCTCTCAGTAAGGAGACCTGGGTTCGTTTCCCGGGTCCTCCCAGCGTGGAGTCTGCATGTTCTCCCCATGTCCGCATGGGTTTCCTCCCACAGTCCAAAGACATGCAGGTTAGGTGCATTGCCGATCCTAAATTGTCCCTAGTGTGTGCTTGGTGTGTTTGTGTGTGTGCCCTGTGGTGGGCTGGCGCCCTGCCCGGGATTTGTTCCCTGCCTTGCATCATATATTGGCTGGGATTGGCTCCAGCAGACCCCTGTGACCCTGTGTTAGGATATAGTAGGTTGGATAATGACTGACTGACTGTTCAATAATGTATAGAAAAGGATAGAACTGCTGCTTACCAATAAAAGACACTTTTTCAGAAAATGATTAAAAAGTAGTGGAAGGTAAATCTGCATTTTTCAGATATTCATTTTCCTTATTGAACGTACCATACAGTCAGTGATAATTCTGATCAGGCTGAGTTTTCTGATCAGTGCTTTCTGTGCTACAGTTGTGTTGTAATGGCAGCTCTCACACCAGAGGGTTTAAATTCACAGTTTGTTGGGCTGCATGTTTGGCTCAGACTGGCTTGTCCAGTGTTACCCTCCTTAGGTCCAGATAAAGAAGTTATGCCAGGGTAAGCAGAGGTGAATTTGAGAACCTTTATGTAATAGGAGGAAAATGTCCAAGTTGCAAAAGCCTTTTAAAATTAATAATACAATTCATACATTTGAGGTATTTTCTATTGAAAATGTGGGCTAGAGGGAGTTAGCACTTAATATTTTTTTTCTTTGATGAAAACATTCTATTTATCATTGTGTACTTTATATTTTGATTAAAACAAAATAATAAAGTGACTCACGGATTAATGAACTTACCCTTAGTGTGTCTTTTCTGTCCTGGTAGAAGCAGAGAGTTTGCTTGAAAAGCACAGCATGGTATGTGTTCCAGGTCCTTGAGGCTGCCTGTTACACCAGAGCGAAGGTGAACAAGTTAGGCGGAGAAACACAGATAATGTGAAAACGGATCCATGGATCAGTAAAAAAAGAAAGAAAAGAAATACAATATTCTGTCTTATAGACAACTGAATGTGTTTGGCACAAAACAAATGACCTTGTGGAAGGAAATGTAATCATTTCAGGCAGAAGCTGAAAAATCACAGAAAGTGCTATTTGATAAGGAGAAGGGCCATTGTTTGAGATATTATTTCTAAGTGGGTAATACTTTGATAGTTTAGAATGGGGAAATGCTTCCAGAGATGTCAAATGTATTTTTATAAAAGGTCAGCGTCAAATACACTACATACACGTCTTTTATCATCAATTCCCTCATTCAACTAATTCTTATATAGTACAATACTGTTTAAAAGCTCCAAAAGTTGCACACGTTTATTGCACATTTATTGTAACATTAAAACCAAACTCAGCATAGTAGTTAGGATACAGTAGGTGCCATCCCTGATGCCCCTTTCCTCACTTCTCCTCTCATACTGCTACTCTGAGCTAATAAGATGAGAAGAGAAATGGCCAAGCTAGACAAGCTCTTCACGGGTATGTACCAGACAGGGCAGTGGGGTTCACGAGCACCTATTCACTCTTTCTCTGAACCTGCAGAGGATGCCACAACTGTAAAAGACACCTTGCATAGTCCATGTGCTCAATAAAAGGCTATCAACTGCGTTTAAGTACTACAAACAAGTAGTTTGTATATGAAATAATGAATATGAATGATAGGCCAGTGCTGAAGCAGTTGTTGCCCCTTGTTATAGACCACCTATGGTAGGTCATCTCCTGTTTTCCTGTCAGAAGTAAATGATGCTCTGATCTACATGCACCACAGAGACTACTACAACCTGAACAAAGCTGGCACTATAATCAATATCATGTTCTTTGCTTTTTCCAGTGTCTTTTACACTATTCAGCCTTTCTGGATATACATACCAATTAGCAAGAGCTAATGAAGGTAGATGCCCTCAGCCTCCTGTACCACTGACTATCTAACTTGTAGCAAACGTTTTTTGAGGTTCCAGGATTTTAAGACTGTGGTCTACAACACTGTTGAAATTCAGGGGACAGTCTTGTCTCTTTTCCTCTCTTCACTGTCCACACAACTGATATTAAGTACAACTCCAATGTCTGCAATCTACAGAAACTCTCAAATGACTCCTCCATTGTAGGGTGCACCAACAACAGACAGCAGAAGAAGAACTGAAAAGCAGTGGATGACTATTTCATGTGATGCTCAAGAATCACCTGGGAATGGGACTCTTTCTGAACAGTATACTTGATTGAGTGGACAACACACATTTGTTGTACAAAAAGCAGAGATTGCTATTTTTTCCATGAACTTTGGTCCTTTAATGTGTACAACAACTTCTATGAATGCTCTACCAGTTTGTGATGGCCAGAGTATCATTCCACACTGTAGTTTTCTTGGAGAGTTAACACCAACTCAGGGCATGCCCAATACCTACATTAACTGGTCTTGAAGGCCATGAACTTTAAAATCTGATGCTGGACTCACTGGAAAACAGTGGCAGAAAACAGGATCATAGCAACATTAGAGATTGTCACAGCTAATAAGGACTCTTATTTGTCAGTAAAGCTTAGTAGACAACCGAGTGCTTTGCTCTTCTCTATTGTGCCTGTTGTTTACTCCATCTGTGTGATCAAAGTTGTGTATGTGGCTCATAGCTTGAAAAAAAACATAAGGAATCATCTTCATCTCATCTCATCTGCTTAGAATTGCAAGAGCTGGTGAGGCGGCCTTCTGCTGTTATGCACCTAAAATCTGGAATAGCTGACCGATAGAAATTTGCCAGGCTAATACAGTGGAGCACTTTAAAACACTGCTAAAAACATATTACTGTAACATGGCTTTCTCATAGCTTCATCTTAGTTTAACCCTGATATTCTGTATATGCATTTTATTATCAATATCATTCATGGTGGCTCTGAAATCTGTACTAACCAATGCTTTCTCTGCTGTTCTTTTTCCGTTTTTCTGTAGTGGTGCTCTGTGCCGCCACCACCACTCAATCAAAGCACCGTGATGTTCCATCATCATCAAGTTCTTCCACATGAAGCCTCTAAACCATGAGGACTGACTGAGATCATTGATGTTGGGTAGAATGCCTAGACGGGACTGGCTGGGTGGTCTTGTGGCCTGGGAACCCCTGCAGATTTTGTTTTTTTCTCCAACTGTCCTCCCTGACCATCAGACCTTACTTTTATTCTATGCTAATTAGTATTGCCTAATTTTATTTTTTATATTTTGTCTTTTTTCTCTTTCTTCATCCTGTAAAGCACTTTGAGCTACATTATTTGTATGAAAATGTGCTATAGAAATAAATGTTGTTGTTGTATCTTTAATGTGATTATATGAGTTTGACCAATTACACAGACCGTCATTCTGCTATGTAAACCTGAGTACAGATACTGTATCTAGATTACTTGAGGTCTTTAATGAACAAATCTTGCAAACAGGTTATTTTAGCACAAACTTGCACTGTACACTACCTTCTTCCCACCAAACTGCAGCATGTGTTTCCTCTCCAATGTTCCCTCCATTGACTGGAACACCAGCCTTCTTCCATTCTGGAAACATAAAATAACAGCAATGTCCACATATGCAAAAGAAAAACCCTCTTTCAGATGAGGGGTGATTTCTGTGTATGTAGTGTTATTTGTTTCTTTCAGTTCCATTTATTTTTATATTGTGCACTTCCTTTAACAAATTGAAAGCATAGTTTACATGTATATGCATAAGTATAGCAAAAATAAGACAAAAGATATCCATCTGTTAATTTCCAAACTGCTCATTCCAATACAGGATAACTCTGAACCAGGGTCTATCACTGCAAAGCACACTCAGCCATACCAGATCAATGTTCAGTTTTACATACTTTTGCAAGATGGGAGGAATCCAAAACACCTACAGGAGATCAGTTTGATTAAGAGCAGAACATAACACAAACACTAACTAGGCCGAAATAAGAAGTCAGCACATAGACGTACAGGATAAATTTACCGGCGCCACTAAACTGACCTAGAATGGCTAAGTGTGCTCTGCAGTATGCTGTTACCCTGTCTAGAGTTGTTTTCTGCCTTTTGGACAGTGCTACTGAGATACATTGTGGCCTTGCTGTGATATAGAAGCTGATTTAAAAAATGAATGAATCAACCAATCAATCAGGCTTTCGAAAAATGAGATTTAGAACTTAGATGTTCACAGCAGGAAACATAAACTACAGCATAAAGTCATGGCTGACCTCTCCTTCAGTGTTACTGGACTTGAGCTAACATTAAAGTGAATGAAAAAATACTGAGACCAGCAAGTCTGTTATGTTACTGTATTGTAATCTATCAATGAATCCTCGCAGAGACACTCCAACTGTTGGAGGGAATTGAGCTCTGCATTTCTGGATGACAGCATCAAAAATATCAAGAACTCATCAATGCATGGGTCACTTGACAAGACTGCATCTGAACATTTTCAGTGTGGTGTACATGCTAATGTTAAAGAGTATCCTTCAAGAATTTCCTTGAATAATTAGTTGATATATAAGCTAGTGTCAAAATTAGAAATTTAAAAACATGCAGCTATTTTATGAAATGCTATCTTTGTATTGAAATTCTGGTACTGGAATGTAGAGAAGAGCCAAGCAAAATGACCCCTTTTATTGGCTAACTAAAAAGATTACAATATGCAAGCTTTCGAGGCAACTCAGGCCCCTTCTTCAGGCAAGATGTAATACAGAAACTGAAGTTTCATGTGTTTATATCCACACACTAGGACAAGAAATGAAATACTCTGCAGCCTCTCTTAATGTCAGGTTGCCATTCCAGCTCCAGTTATGGCTGTCTTTCCTTTTTAGGTGTGTTTGAAAAAAAATGCGAAAAACACCTACTCTCTGGGGCAGCATGGTAGCACAGAGGTTGCACTGCTACCTCGCAGTTAAGAGATCCGGGTTCGCTTCCCGGGTCCTCCCTCTGTGGAGTTTGCATGTTCTCCCCGCGTCTGCGTGGGTTTCCTCCCACAGTCCAAAGACATGCAGGTTAGGTGAATTGGTGATTCTAAATTGGTGTGTATGTGTGTGTGTGCCCTGCGGTGGGCTGGCGCCCTGCCCAGGATTTGTTCCAGCCTTGCGCCCTGTGTTGGCTAGGATTGGCTCCAGCAGACCCCTGTGACCCTGTGTTAGGATATAGCGGGTTGGACACTGACTGACCTACTCTCTGTCTGCATCGAACAAACTGGCTCCCAGTGGACTGATTTCATTGATATCTGGGACACTTATTTTTCAAGGACACTTATTAGAAATGTTCAGTTTTGTTGAGAAATCTTGAATAAAGCACACTCTGCACATTTTGAAAAACTATTTAAAAAGCATTGACTAATTTTCAAAATCATGTATCTTACAAGACAAATGCAACTTCAGTAACTAATTTGTTTACTGTTTGAAATTTATAATATGAAATGTTATTCCAGTTTGTATATTTTTCCTCTTTTAGATGTCTTGATGGCTTCTCCTGACATCAAAACAAATCCCCAATTCTATTTGCTGAAATGCCAGCAGAGGTACGCAAGGAGAGTCAGCAGCTTGTGCAAACCTCTGCAAAACCACCTCACTTCTCCTGCTGCCAGAAGATGTCATCTTCATAACCATAAAAGACAAAAATGCAAGCAATGAAAATAAAACTCATTTAATTTAGCTAAGAATAAATAAAGGAGAAAAGGAGGCCTCTATGCATGGCTACTTAAGCCACTATGCATATACCGGTAGTCAATAACATGTGGTCAGAACACAAGGCTGAAAAAGTTTTAACCTCAAGCAGTACACATCATGAAATAATAAAACAAGTTAATGGTGTAGAGGAGGTTGTTAACATTTACAGGTATGATATGAACTGCAGAATGTTGTACTCTTTTGAAAGCCTTTTTTTTGTGAAATAAAGAGTCCCATCACAATCTGGGAAAAAGAACAGGGCACGGTAAAATTACATTTTTTTCTTTTTGTTAAAAGAGCAATTGTGAGTAAGAATTCATGTGCACTGATGATATATGGTAAGAATAAAAACATACAATAAATTTTAATTCAATAAAATAATAGATTTCACATTTTAACAGTAACATATACGAGGGGTGTTCAAATATAAATAGGAATTTATGAGCTGCACTTTATTTATTGAATACAACAAAATGACTTAACACACTGTTGTTCTATGTAGTCTCCTGCCACTGCAATCCACTTGTTTCAGCGCTCAGGAAGCTTCTTAATCCCGCAAGAGTATACGTCTTTTGACTGCATGTTGACCCATTCTTGCACAGCATCAAAAACCTTCTCATTCGACTTGAAATTCATCCCTCCTAAAAATTCCTTAGGTGGACTGAAGACATGATAGTCCCTCTCTGAATGACTCGCACCAATCATACACTCTAGAACAGGGGTGCCCACACTTTTTCGGCTTGCGAGATACTTTTAAAATGACCAGGTTGAAATGATCTACCTACATTAAAAATTATATATTTTTTAATTTATATAATATATATATATATATTAGGAACCAATCCTGGGCAGGGTGCTAAACCACCGCAAGACACACACAAACACACCCACACACCAAGCCCAATGTATAATCTCCAATCCACCTAACCGGCATGTTTTTGGACTGTGGGAGGAAACCCACGCACACACGGGGAGAACATGCAAACTCCACGCAGGGAAGACCCGGGAAGCGAACCCGGGTCTTATATATATATATATATATATATATATATATATATATATATATATATATATAGAGAGAGAGAGAGAGAGAGAGAGAGAGAGAGAGAGAGAGAGAGAGCGAGAGCGAGAGAGAGAATACTTTATACATAAAATATATGTTGTCGTACCTTGCATACCTGAATAACATTTATGGCACAATAACAATTCAATACATTTATGGTGACTACAGTATTTGGATGTAATAATCTTCATGACGGAAAAGGCTGACTCGCATAAATAAGTTGAGCCGAATAATGCCGTCAAGGAAGTAGCTCTTGGAAGGTCTTCTTATGCTTAACGATCAAGTGACTCACCCAGAACGATGCTTCGGTGCGTCTGTCTTTGCTTTTGAATTCAGCCCAGTGAAAAATGACGGCTGTCCGATTAACTGCGATTTTAGTTCCCTCTCTTTTCTCTTTCTCAGATTGCTTTTTGGAAGGACGTCAGTTTCGCAGTTTTTATGAACAGTTCGAAAGTGCCTTTCCACATTTTCCTTCTTTGGAACAGCAATGATAGATAGACAGATCAGACAAACGCACTTCGATTGTGAAATTGTGAGAAAGAAAATCCTCTTTCAATTCCACATCTAGCCCATACCCTCCCCAAACAATTTTTTTTAATCCCTTCTTTAGTCGATATAAATTGGAGGGCTAACTAGATCACAGCTGGAGTTTTGCAGTAGCTCGCGCGTTTGATCGTGCGTGCGAGATGAGCAGTGTGTTAGAAGAGAAGAGATCGCAGACTGACCGCCCTGTACATCAATCAAGTGGCAAATGCCATAGGGAGGATATATGATAGACTAACGTTGAAAACATTTTTTTTTTAATGCAACGCGATCTACCTGCACTACCTTTGCGATCTACCGGTCGATCGCGACATCTTGGGCACCCCTGCTCTGGACTAAGAGAGTGAGAGACACTCATCCCCAAACTGATTTTTCAGTCTCAAATAAATCTGAGATGGAATGACTCCTTCATTTGTCAAAGATGTAATAATAATCGGCTGCACAACGCTACTTTGTACCTCCTGCTCCGACATGTCGATTACAACTGACAGGAAGGGGGGAAAGACCAGCTAGCACTAATAATGACAACTTCAAACATGCATGTGTTTTTCCAATGAGTCAGGTCTACCTCGCACTCTTTATCAGAACAGAGCATGAAAATTCCTGTTTATAATTGAACGCTCCTCGTATATTTTAGAGTATAATGTCTCAAAACTCAAGTATGTTAAGTTACATCCAGGGTTTTCTTAACCTTGTCTGGCTTCAAATATAATAAACATATAAGCAATTTTGCTATAGGTCTTTGTTTTTAGATAGAATGTACACTTCAGAGAGCCACTATATAAGTTAAAGGTTGTTTTGTGAAATTCATGAAAATCAACAAAATTATCATACCATAATGTCGGATAGACCACGGCTTTCAAGGGCTTCCATTTGTTCCATGTTTTCGTAGTCTTTGGTATCAGATGCCAGCGGCTCTTTGCCATTATTTTCCAGTCCCATGTGGACTGATAGAAGACTCAGTGAGTGGTCCTGCAGAAGGTGCATAGTATCTCATACGTTAAAGGCAAAATATAAAGGCAGAAATAACTGTTTCACAAGTGCTTACTGACTGTCTTTGGTGTTTTGATACCCCATGAAGACACAAAGGTTTACATAAACTTATGAAACTTCTGTCCATTGAAAAGAAAAAAAAAATGGAGTCTTGATAATGAAAAATCAAACGGTCACTCAGTATTTTTCAGATACCTTTGCACTCGATATATAAAACTCTTATAAAACAAAACTTTTAAAATGCAAGAAACTCTCCATACAATATGAGCAAATCACAGTATAGCAAGCCCTAAAAAGTCCATGTGAATTGTCATAGGTTTTAGAAAACGCCACTGTAAAGTTATTGTACTTTGCTTTACGCTTTTCTGCACTCTGTGTGTGTGTGTGTGTGTGTGTGGCTGAAATCTTCATTTACATCCATTTCTTTTAACATTGTTACCCATGAGAAAAAACACATGAAAACTTAATTTTAACACTCTGGCTATTTAAAACTTAAACTTGAAGAGGAAAGAATATGACATGACCTGAGCCTGTTCCCACAGGACTCGGCATAAGGCAGGAACCATCCAGAGTTCCAGTCCATCCACATTCATATTCACAATAGGCCAATTAAGAATGACCAGTAAAATTAAAGCACATGTTTGGAAGCACTGGCTCTGTGCTTCTGCTTAAAAAGTGAATTTAAAATCACAGAAACATTAAAAGTAAAAGACTGACAAAATAAATAAGCAAAAAACAATTACAACTCAACACATTCTTTTAGCTGTAAACAAACACAATACATTGGTGTTGCAGTACTTAGCACTATGACTTCCCAATTGCTGGGACATGGGTTCAGATCCTGCCATGATTATTGTGTCTTCTTGAAAATGTTTTTGGGTACTCCATGTTGTCTCAGTCACAAGTGCTCAAAGAGGCACACTGATTATGCAACCACAAAACTACACTAGATGCTCACGGTATACTGTATGCTCATTAATGTATATACTGTAGGTAAAGCTATCCAAACTGCATCCATTATACTCAGAAACATAAAAGAACATTATATTTTGCTTGGATAAACATCTCAGTTGTTGGTAACATTGAAAAATGTAACCACCAGGGGCCTCATGTATAACGCCGTGCGTAGAACTCGCACTATAACATGGCGTAAGCACAAAAGCCGAAATGTGTTTACGCACAGAAAAATCCAGATGCAGGAATCTGTGCGTACTCCAACTTCCACGTTCTTCCATTACATAAATCCCGATCAGCGTGAAAACTAACGCTCGTGCACGCGCATTATGTAACGCCCCAAATCCTCCCAGAATTACGCCTATTTGAATATGCAAATCAATATAAATCGCCCTTAAGCGCAGCCTTCTGTGAAAAGACAATGGGAAAAGTACGGGGGAAATATAAGAATTTCAGCGAATACCAAGTGGAGGCAAAGGAAAAACATACTATTTGTTCAAATAAACCGTGGTATAATCAACAAAAGGAAGTTGATCGAGTGACATTGCGTGTTGGAGAAACTTGAAAGCTCACATTCACAAAATCGCACAGTGCCGGAAATAAAAAAGAAGTCACATATCAAAGTTGCCGTGAAAAGAAGAGTTGTAAGCCCACTGTCTGAGTGTCATATGAAAGTTTATTAGGGTACAGAGAAAAAAGACACACGGTGGGGAAAAAGCACGAAATGTCAACTTCAATCTCGACATTTCCACTTTAATCACGTAGTTTATTTTGTCATTTAGTAGAACATTATAAACTTCATCTTAAAATCGTTTAATCAACCAGTTTCTCAAATCACATCGTAATTAAAGTAGCACGTTAAATGCTTTGTTTTGTATTTGATCTTCTACTCGTATGTGATCTATGTGTGTGAATCACTACTTGCTTCTTAAACTGGCTCTCTTCCTCCAACTGGACAGAGTCCATTACATTTGTGATATTACAGTTCTCTGAATAACTAAAATACTGAGATGTATACGTGATGTCATTTTCATGATGATAGGAGCTAAAGCACGTTATTAAACATGTGTTTCATGAGCCTTGTGCTCATGACAAGCATTTATCTTTTGTTGAAATTTGTCGCTGCGTTTTTAGCTGTGTTGTTATTTTATCTTTCTGTTTTATATTCAATATATATTGGCATGGCCGCCCCAAGAGTCCTTGCTTTTCTTTCCCCAAGTAACCGATCGCCATACAATCAGCTCTGTAATAGACGTTAAGCCATCTGTAAGCTTAGCGCCGATTCTTCAAAACGTTTAAAGAACATTGAAATATCTTCGTAGTACATGTTTAATTATTCTATCCTTCACGACACTCCCAGTGAAGAATATAGATTATTTAAATGAAGTTAAAGTTTTATGTGTATAATTTAACAAACATATTTTGCTGCATTTCACCTTAAAAATGATATCGTCATCATATGTAAATACGCGCTTTATAAAGTGTTGTGAGATATTATAACTGTAGTGCAAGTTTACAGTGGGGTGATTGTACTTATAAGTTCTACAAGGAGCAATTGATTCAGTGCATTTAAAGTTCTTGGGATTAAACTGTTTCTGAACCGCGAGGTCTGTACAGGAAAGGCTTTAAAACGTTTTGCAGTGGCTGAGACAGCGTGTCCTTAAAGCTGTATACCGATAATTCTCTTTCCGATCAGCTGCTGCTGTGATTCACACTCAGATACAGTGATATCAATACTCCGAGTCGTGCAGTGAGAGTAATAAGGAAAAAGATGATCCGCTGTGGCAACTCTTAACGGGAGGAGCTGAAAGAAGAAGAAGAAGAAGAAGAAGAAGAAGAAGAAGTGAGAGTAACAACGCTAAAGCAGTTATGGTATTTGGAATACTATGGCTGTTCCCTGGACCATTATATTGTTACGAGTTAATTACAATCAGATGCATTACACTAATAAACAATATGCGGTTAGTTTCTGTGTATTTATAAAGCCGCGTCATGAAAATAATGAGTAATCACACAAGAACAGTACCATTGCTTTGACGCTGGGTGCCGCCAGTTTGCAAAACCGAGCGGAGAACTTGCGTACGACAAGGCATGAGGTACAGTGGAAAAGTGCGTGGCTTTACGCCAAGTGTAGGTTTTATACATCGCGATTTGAACGTGGAAAAGTTCTTACGCAACATTTCTGTGCGTACACACCATTTATACATGAGGCCCCAGGTGAATGATCTCAAGTTCATGGTGACTAAACCTGTCAGGCCACACTGAATTTTCATATCTGATAAAGTTGTTCCCAATGGACTGAAAGAAATGAATGATTGGTCATGTTACTTATACAATAGTAACATGAGTCACACGTTTTGGGAATGTCACTTAGACTTTATGAGCCTAAAATTTTGTGTTAAATCTGTAAATGCTATGTTGAGGATAACATCTGATAGAACATTACTGCTTAATTGACAATCTATTGCTAACACATCATCTTATCTAAACTTAAAAGAAGTGGTGAGGCGGCCTTCTGCTGCTATGCACCTAAAATCTGGAATAGCCTGCCAATAGGAATTCGCCAGGCTAATAGTGGAGCACTTTAAAACACTGCTGAAAACACATTACTTTAACATGGCTTTCTCCTAACATCACTTTAACTTAATCCTGATACTCTGTATGTTCAACTCATCATAACTATTCATGGTGGCTCTAAAATCTGTACTGACCCCAACTCTCTCTTCTGTTTCTTTTTCCTGCGCCACCACCACCTACTCAAAGCATCATGATGCTCCAACATTGATGGACTGTTAGCCAGAAGTCTACGTGACCATCATCATCAAGTCCTTCCGTGAGAACCCTAAATACAAAGAGGACTATTTCATTTATGTTAGGTAGACTGGACCCTTCATGGCCTGGAACCCCTGCAGATTTTATTTTTTTTTCTCCAGCCGTCTGGAGTTTTTTTTCTGTTTTTTCTGTCCACACTGGCCATCGGACCTTACTCCTTTTCTATGTTAACTAATGTTGTCTTATTTTAATTTCTTATTTTGTCTTTTATTTTTCTTTTCTTCATTATGTAAAGCACTTTAAGCTACTGTTTGTATGAAAATGTGCTATGTAAATAAATGTTGTTGTTGTTGTTCTTGTTATCCAATTCATCTGAAAGAATACAAACCCACCTACCATCATCACACAGAAGGGAAATGAAGTCCTGTTTCACTTAAAATTCAAAAAACAAAACTACATTCACTTTACAAGTAACTGTGCAAAACGTCTTTAGATTTTGGAGGACATTAACTAATGTTATCCTTAATTGCTTTATTCTGCCATTGAACTTCTGGTATCCTTTATGACGCCTCAGCATCTTTTTGTGATGACTTTATATTAAATTTCTGATTTCTTACTTTTTAGGTGGTAGGAAATAAGATGCTGTACTTCATTTGATATAGTATTGGAAAGTATATCTGACTGACTTGTGACTCATTCATTTTAGAGTGTACTCACACTTGGCATGTTTCTTCCATACTGTGCCCAAGTGTGATCGTCACCTCTCCTTGAAGCCAACCCAACCCGCTGGCCTGCACTCACACTGCGCTTTAATATTCTGGGCCCGAACACCCTTTCGTCATCACCATTTACTTTGTGTAAAGTCAAAATAAGATCCGAACACGGAGTGACAGCATTCATGTCAAAATGATTTTCCTTATTTTGTGTTTTTTTTTTTGAAGTTGTGCAGGGCAGGATAATGATCTGCCCCCTTACAGACTTACTGAGTGTGCAGGACAGCATTTTGCTGTTAATCGTGCTGCACATATGAGAAGATTTTTACAGAGAAAAATGACGTTAAGGGAGGAATTTGAAGCTTTTCTTGCCAACTACAATTCACTTCCATCTGTAAGGTGAGAATAAAAACCTGTTTTTAACTTAAATGGTATGGTAAATGAGGTAGGTTTTTTAACTAACTTGTCGTATCATGGAGGTCATGTCTGTATTCTGGGCTCAGGCACGTTTAGTGATCACACTGTTCCCGATTCCTATTGAAGCGTGCCTGGGCTCACCTTTTCCAAGCAGGCCTGGGCATAGTATGGTTGGTTCGGCACGGAGCGATCACATTAGTCAAATAAACTACACTCTGGGGGATTACATGCAGACAAACATGCTCAGGCAGGAACAAATTGCTAGTGTGAGTACACCCTTAATGTACTTTATGGAACAAATAAATAAAATTGCATCATTGGGGTTTCAGATTTTGATTTGGTCAACAGGGTGCTGGTTTGGTTTGTGTTTTGGTTGATTTGCTTTCTGCAATGTAGTTTGCACATTCCAATCAAAAACATATAGCAAGTGTTAGTCAGATTGGTGAGGGTGAGTGGTTGATGAGTTTGCCTTTAATTCCAGCCATATTTCTAACCTTGAGCCCAATTTTCCCAAGATAGGCTTCAGCTCTGTAATATACTGTACTAGCAGACCACGGGCGCTTCGCTGCAGTTGCTGTAGTTGGAATAATTATGTATCTACATGCGACTTATAGAGCTTCTTTATATACAACATTTTTGGTTTGTCCTCCTGGAGCCAAAATATATACATTTTCTCTATGACTAATTCGTGAACATGCTACATAAAAATAGAAACGGGAAAACGGCAACACCGCCAGGAACAACAGTAAATGAGATAAAGTAAAAGTCTACCAAACACTAAATGAGATAAAGTAAAAAAGGGCAACAGCGCCGGGAACAACAGTAAAAAACAACAGTAAATGAGATAAAGTAAAAGTCTACTGAACACTAAACTATAAAAACGAAGTAGAAAGTAACAGTAAACCGCAACACCACCGGGAACACCGGCACACCGCGTCTACTAAACACTAAGTAGAAACACTAAAGGAAAAAATACTATTCAGTAAGTACTGTATCTAGTAAACAGTAAATCAGTAAAGGAGAGAGGACTAAACACTAAGGAAAAAGAACGGCAAGAGCGCGTCAACTGCGGAGCTCAGTGGAGTGAAATGAAGCGAATGAAATGACGTGACTGGGCGGGGAGATGATCACGTGACTCCCCACCCGCCCTAACTCTCAATCCCTCCACAAACACACAAACACAGCCTCTCGAATCCCAACCCTCCTTTATATGTATAGATAAGAAGAAATGGTTTCAGAAAATGGACGAAAGAAGTAACATTGCCCTTATCCCCATCCATGACAATTGTCCAAATAATGAAATGTGGATTGTGCAAGTGCTGTAAATACACATGGAATGGAAAACCGCAAATGCTGCTCTTGCTCTTCCCTCTCTCTAATAATGCATGCATTTATTATAAATACAACTTCAGGGCAATATTTTTTCATTGTTTTTTAAACTATTAATATATTGAGTTATTATTAAAACATGTATAATAATCAAATGTACAACCTGAAATTGATCTATTAGCTCATTATGAAGCTTCATGCTTATTGTTTTTCCTTTCACACCAACAAATTTATCATTAAATAATGTCAGAATTATATCAAAGAATTTCCTTAAAGAAACATTTAAAATTAATTCAAATTACTCTGCTGGGACTGTGATCTAAAAAAACACCCAGAAAAATATTATGAAGCGTGGTACAGCATGGCTGGGGCTGACAAATGGATTCTTACAGAAAAATCTGAAAGCAAACTACTCTGTGACCATTCAGGTGACCTAATGAATCAGCCAATTAGCAACTTTCCACCAAACCATACAGTTTGACAGTTTAAGAACCATTGACTTAACTTTTGTTGCCCCATACACTGGTTTCCCTGCAAAAAAGATTTCCCGACTGCACATACACTACTCTGTACTAAAAATGAAGTCACCACAGTGACCACTGTGTTCGCAGTTTTCTTTTTTAACCTCCTTGGTATTAATCCCAAGAGTTACTGGGTCCAGAATTCTATGTCAATATGGTTATTCCAGAGTCAGAGTCAGGGTGGCAAACAGAATGTTAAACTTGAATAATTCTTGGGAAAGTATTCTCTATCTTCCAGTGGATGAAATAATAACATCCAGCAAAAAATAATGAATACTTCTGTGCATTGTGCCACTTTAACGTAACTCATCAATATTCATGAGTTCGGTACAGCCTTCCGCCAAAGTAGACAATAGTGTGTAAATGAACAGTTGTAAAGCCAGTTTTACAACAAACTAAAACTGAAACATTAGCTGAACCAAGTGATTGTGATGCCAATGTGAATCGGTAATCAGGCGTTTACATGGACAGAGAAACTGAAGCATACGACACTGTACAACTGAGCTGCCATGATATGAATTTGGTCACCTGAAGGTTCACCGTGATGCAAGTAGGTGCATGGCAAAAAGGCAAAATGATTGCGATCAAGAAGAAGAACAAGAAGGATGTTAGACCCTAAGCACTGTTCACAATGCAGCAAAAGTTAATGTTCATATAAGAGGAAATGTGTAAGTCACAAAGCCTTGTGCTGTGGTAGCCTACACAAGGGGCATGTTGATCGTGCGGTTCACTGACTGTCATTCTATCTCTTCATTCTCAACAGAAAAAATATTATAAGAAACGTGTGCAAAGAAACATGCTGCTACTGTACTGATGGTGACATCGGGATGTGCATTGGTGACTATTTCAAAACATATCACACAAAGAATATGTACCATATCTGCATCAGTACAGCCATGAGCACTAGGCATACCTTTCGTACTGTATTTATGTTGACTTTTTGGTGTTTACATGTTGCTGTTATACATCATAACATTTTTTATTGTTGAAAAAAATTAAATGCAAATGACTAAATTTTCTGAAGATAAAAATATGGCTCAGGAGGCTACATGATAAATAACTAAAATCCTTCCATTTGAAATAACAGCATACAAAAGAGGTTCAGAAAAATTAACTAAAAACACTATATTATCCCAAACTGCACTAATATTAATATTTTAAAGGGTTTACTTTAGAATTCAAGTTACAGCATGACTAAATCAGAACTTTCTCTTTTAATTCACATGCATAATGTAACAATCTGTTTTCTGAACCCACATTATCCACTATAATGTCATATGCTACAGCCATACAGACAAAAATGAACCTCGGATGAGACACCTGGGCACAGTCAAGCAAACATCTATACTGTACTCACTTCAGAACCGTTAATGAATTTAACAGACATGGGAGAAAAAACATTCAGATTTGCGAGAATCTTCAAACTTTATATACAATTAACTCCAACTTCAGTCAAACACACAGTCTTTGAGCTGTTGAGTCAGGAGTGCTTGATTCTCACCTAAATAATCTCATGGCTGAAAAACAATATGTCACTACAACACAATAAGAAAACAATTCGCAAGACAGAGCATCACGTTTCAGACTGTGTCTCAGCAACGGGTTTTCGAAAAAGCTTTATACAAATACTGCTGCTAGGCTTTATAATGACAAAATATTTTATTGATTCTTGGTCAGAAATATTTTGTGTATTCCTGTGTTACTGACAATGTATATTTATGCTTGTGAGTAATTATCAAAAAATAATATATACAGTATGTAAACCCACATATAGAGTTATTAACTAAGAAAATGAGCAAGCGGTTTAAACTTTTTCCAAAAAAAAACTTGAAATTTCATAAGGAAGGAAATGGAAGCAGAATAGAGGAGACTAAAGTGTGAACACAGGGGCAAGAAGATAATCAAAAGAAAAAGCCATAAGATGTACAAAAAGCAGTTGACGAAAGAACAATGTTAAACAGCATTATAGAAGAAATGAAAAGGACTTGTATACGGTCATAAAGTAATGCACAAGGAGAGCTCATGAAAGTGAATGTCCTACAATAATCGTCAACAACAACAACATAGGGCGATAATTCCCATCAATTCCTGTCCTGCCATACTTTATATTTTATCTGAATGCATGGCTGATGTCGTGCTGAGTGTAATGTGCTAATTACAGCTTTATTGTATTATATTTTATATAAATTAATCTGCAATTTATTTAGTATAAACTAAACTTCAGGGCCATGAGGGGTCAGAGCATTAACCACAAGGCAGGGACAAGCATTGGATGGGAAGCTAGCTCATCACAGGGGCTAATTTGAAATTTTCATCTTGTAAATACAAGGGACGCTCAAAAAGTGTCCGTACTTGTATATTTTCGTTGGAAATGGTGAAGGCGGGAGGAGTAGTAATTAGGTATTAAAAACTTGGTACGACGCTGGGAAAATTGCATCACAAACGAAGGAGACTATGTAAAAAAGTGATGTTGTTTGTTTTTGAAATTCTTAATAAATAGAGTTAAAAACGTTTTGAATGTCCCTCATATATATGAAGTGGAACTGGGCAGCACTATGGCTATAAACAGGTTCTATTCTTTATTTATTAATTTGTGGTATTTTTATGTTTTTCATGAGTTTTGTTGAGTAACTCATTATTCTTCCATGCAACAAACATGTGTATGACGCGGTACCATGCTCATCTTTGGTAGCCTCTCTAAATTGGCCAGATATGAATGTGTGTAAGCATTGGCGTCCATTTACCATAAGCATTGGAGTGAGGGGGGCTACAACATACATAAAACATAGGCTACAGCATAAATAATAATATTAATAATGCAATTAAGTTTCAACACCTGAGTTTAGAGACTGGTCATTGTTATTAAAAGACTGAGCAGCAGACAACCATAGTGATGCTTTTATTTAAACAAAGCATTAGAAACTCAAGTCTTAGGAGCTTGGTGTTCAATATGCAACAGAGCAGAGATCTTGAATGCTTGTTAAATAGCATTATTGACTATTTTAGATGGCTTTTTTTAGTTTATATTATCCAGAATAAAAATAGGATTAATATAAATTATTCCCTTCCTTGAAACTTGTATTTGTAGTCCTTGATTTTTCATAAAAAGATGAAAATAAGCCTCCAACTGGAGTAGCACAGATATAAAATAATAAAATGAAACAGTAAATATAGTAGTATGACTGTAATATTAGGCTCTGAATCAATAGCTAAATATTAATTTAATCAAAAGTCAAAATATAAATAGTTCTCAAATGGGCTTATAACTTATCAAGTATTGTTTTCCTTTGTTTGCTATCATTGATGAGCTGTTTGATGACACTCATACTTATCTGTATATTTTGTTATTTTCATTTGATGTGTCACACAAGTAAAGATTTTCATAGACCGTGTTCAGGTATTGTCCACAATTGTCCCCACTTCTCAGACTAACCAGTGTGGCCATTACAAACTTCCAGCAAACAACGAGCTCTGTACTAGTAAGACTTTAATTTACTGTATGCAGTCATTGCATAGTGCTACTACAGTGCCATTCAAGTCACATTCTATAACAATTTCACATCTTTTGGAGTGTATGTCAGCACAAGACAAGAGGCAGCAGGTCTGCCTGTGATTGTCTGTTGCTGAATGAGCACAAGACTGGCACTGTGCAGGGATTTTACTCTGAACATTTATACACGTTTTTAGATGTAAAAACAACTGACATCATAATAATTTGTTCCAGTGTTTCGCCGGATTCTCTGACTTTCTCTTTTGTCCCAAAGACATATACATTTTAGGTAAGTTTGGACTTCTAAACTGGCCATATATGAATATGTGTGTGTTTGTTCCTGTGTGGGTGTCTTATTATGAATGACAATTGTATCCAGAATTGATTCCTGCCTTATGCTCTGGCCTCCTTTCCTCTATAATGAAGGAAATGGTTTCAGAAAATACAATCGCGGAAGCACTGCAAAACACTTTTAAGAAATCCAGTAATTTCTGTAAAAATTTTAAGCACAATGTTCTTTGTTTTAAAAATATTATGTATCAGCATGCTTCCCTAGAAATAATTGCCACATTTTGTTAATGGCAATTGAAACTCTGTGGATTTTTTACTACACAGAAGCATATTTGATGAAAGTAACTCAAAGGAGATTACTAATATTTTGCTATATAACTGTAGTAATTTTCTTTTTTTTTTCCTCACAATACCAAAAATTTGTAAAATTTATATCACAAAGTACCTTAAATTTGTTAATGCTTTCTTCTTCCTCCTCCTCCTCCTCTCTATACTTGTAAATATATTTTTGCTTATCATCTATATTTGGCAGTTTCACTGAATCAGATGCAGTTTCATTAATCAGTGCAATTTGCTGGTTAGTCTGTTCATTATGAGAAAAAGCTGCCCAGGACTTCCTCTGACTTTTGGCTATACACTTCTCATCATCAGTTGATCCTTTAGTATAGCCCAGTAAGGTCTGTATAGGTGTAGGCAGTCTAAACTCAGCAACAAGCAGATTAGGGGCTGAGGTGGTGACAAGCTTTCGGTAGGTGATATCAGGAACTGGTTGTGACAAAGAGGAGTTAGCCTCATCCTGCTTATAGGTTTGATACATGATGTCAGAGCAAATACTCTGCCGATAATCTTCACTTTTGTTCCAGATGTCTTCAAGCTCAGCTTCTTCCTCTTCAAACTGCTGATGATCTGGATGAAAGGGCTCTTTGGAATCGCTATCAAGGCCATGACTGGAACTTGACTTAACGTCCTTTCCCTCACATTTACTTGAGGATCTTTCTGCCTTTGTCTGCATTCTGTAAGGTATTGATTCATACTTTTGTGCCGTGGTTGCCTTATTCATTTGGTCTTTCGTGGCATGACCAGGGGTCCTGTCAAAATCTAGGTTTTCTTTCACACTTAATTCATGAACTACTTGAATGACTTCACTTGTAGGAACTGAAGGCATTCTGAGTACATTTGATTGACAGTGTCCTTCTTCTACAGTGGTGTAAGCACAATTAGCTCTCTCGTATTGTTCAGAACTCACAGCGGCAGCCAGCCTGTCCCATTCACGGCTCGCCTCTTCACATAAAACATTTATTCCGGGTAGACTGCTTGGTTCTGAAAGATAAATATCATCACCGGAATCCTGTGTAGCAGCTGTGGCAAGTATGGACTCTTTGGACATGTGACAAGATGAAGATATATGGCAAATGGTAGACTTATTTGGCAATATGCTGCTTGAATTTTTATTCAGAGTGGTCTGGCAAGGGAAATTGTCATGATTTTTAGTAAACATTTTACTTAGAGGAACCCGTCTAGAATGCTCTCCAGCTGTGATATTAGGGCAGCCTCGGACCTCTCTTACAGTCATGTCCAGGTGACCTTTTCTGGTTTGTAATTTCTGAAAGTCCAGCTCTGTTGTACTGTCAAGACCATCTTTCACTTTTGCTTCTTGAGGTTCAATTTTGATGAGACCAGGGATGCCACTTATCAGACTCAAGTCTTTGGGGAGCTCAACACTCAAAACAGAGCCCAAAGAAAGATGTTTACAGTTCTTATTAACTGGGGGCACCGCGGCCGCTTTAACCCAAGACTTACTTTCTTTTGGAAGCATGATGTCTACACATTCTGAATCAATGTCTTTAGCAAGCGGGTTTTTGACATAGTCTGAAGGCTCTGAGATGACAGGATTCTGAAATGATTTCTTTTTCCTTTTTTCTCTTAGAGGCCAAGTGTAAGTGTTATATTGAACTTTCTCTCCAGAAAACATCCCACTGTCAACGGCCATTATTTTTTGAATGGTGTGCCTGCGGGCATCTGGGTTTTTCGTTTTACCTCGTCTTTTCAGGCTGCTGAAGACAGAACCACAGCTGATTTTTGACATGGGAAGGAATGACACACTACTGATCTTGGATAGAGGGGAGGTGGAGGCTCTGAGATGTTCTTTACTGACAGTACAGGGCAAAGTGACATTCTCAACCAAAGGCGGCATTGCTTTGTTGTTGTTCTCTACATGCAAATAGGTACTTACCTAAAAAAAAGAACGGAAAAAATTAGAAGCTGTAGTAAAACAAATGATGTCACCCAGTTATAAAATAAACTGGCATGCATACAATTTTGGGATCATACTTATTAACTTCAAAGACATTTCAATAGGACACTGCAGATAAGTCAAAGCAATCAAATAAAGAAATCAAGACGGGAGAGATAGATTTAAAATAGATAATTCCATACAGTAAAAAAGTATAATACAGCCTAATTCTGGTAAACTATCAAAAAATCAGGGGAAACATAAAAAAACAGGGAAAAGATTCAGAAATGTCTATAAAACTAAGGACATAATAATCAGACAGTGCGTAATATCTCATTATTTCTCTTGGGGCTGAAGATAATTAATTGGCTAATAAGAGGCAGTTTTCAACTCTCCAGGGAACTCTGAAAAACAACTGCTTGATCCTGTGAAGTCCAATTCTTGTTATACCACACAAAATGTGTTGGGCCAGGTATTTTATTAAGCCCATATGCCACTGCAATGAGTTAACGCACAGCTGTAATTGTTTAGACGTCAAACTTTATGACTAATCTGAAGTTACCACAGTTCTGTCAAGTGTTGCTAAGACCAAAGTTTCATTAAAGGCACTAATTCAGCACCATGCCAGCCAACACCAAATGGAAGAGTAAACAATTTTCACGAAAAACGGTGATTTATCCTTTTCCACTAACCCCAAGAAAGACTATTATTCGAGTATTATCGGACAATTAATTTTTTCATTTATTGAAACCAATTTTTAGAATAAAGAATTGTTGGAAATCAGCCTATTCTGGCAGTACTGGGCAAGAACTAACACCTACATGGGATGGGCTGCTGGTCCATCATTGAGCACACTCAAGCACATCACAAAAATTATGGAGTTGCTAACCAACTTAAGTGCACAACGTTTGGATAAGGGAGATAACCTACACTCATATGATTATAGAGTGAACATGCAAATTGCAGACAAAGGCACTGAGGTGAGGCAGCAGTGGCAACCAGGAACACATTGAAAATTTGACTGTAAGCTGTGAATAAAACAGAAAATACGAGAACGATGGCGCTTAAAATGAGCAAACTGTGTATCTTAGTGATAGGAGAGTAAAACTAGTGAAGAAACACATACAGTACATATACATTGAGAGCATTTTTAAAAGGTAAACATTTAATCTATGCAGTGTTAGTATACTGTATGTTGCCCAAAGAAGATAGGAGAGATTTAAACAGTTAACACGTGGTATATTTGAATATGAAACAAATGCAATTATCTTTTTAAATAATTGGGTTGAAAATGTCAGTTATATACCAAATCTCAATAGGTCTGAAGGTAACCATCATGTTTTGTGCGAAACGTTGAGGCAATGCTGGATATCTTCCATGCTCACTCTAAAGAGCTGCACAGCTTCAAGAGTGTAAAGGGGTTTAAGGCCACTATCTATTATTAGAGAAAATATGAGTATTTAGTATAGTGGTGGGCTTTATTTGGTTTGACAAATAAACTGAGTATGGCCAAGAGTTTGAGCAAACAGAATTAAACTCACAAAAGGTTCAGGAACATATCTTGAATACCACTGCACAATAAATGACAACAGTCATTTCCTCTTTAGTTTCGCTTGAGAAAGGTTAGCATAAAATACTACTTTTGCACAGTAATAAAAAAAATCATAATTTTAAAATCTTGTACATAGTAATATAAATTGGATGGTTCACTGACAAAAACGCGATAGACTTATGAACGCCGGCAAAACCGTGACGGACAAATGATCGCCGACAAACTCACTAACTGATTTTCGACAAATGCGTGCTGTCAAAATTGCGAGAGAGGCCAAGAGAGTGGGATGCATACGTGCGCATTATGTACACATTATGTGCTAGGTTATAACTGTTATCATTGCTGATGGCATGCCGCGAACAAATAACTCAGTCGAGGGTTAGCATAACGCGTCGTATACAAAGCGGAATTACCAGCAGTCAGGCAGCCAGCAAGTCTAAATACGCTCAACTATCAAGACGTCTTGCTGCAATTCTTCCTACGTATGCAGGGCGTGATCTTAAGGACTATCTGCGTGCCGTGTCTCATAATATTGCCTTCTAAAATAAACATTATTATATATGCTTTAAACTAGTAATTCATATTTAATGAAACTTTTGAGATTTTGTCGGCGTGATTTTGTCTGTGTGATTTTGTTGCGCGATTTTGACGCCACGTTTTAATGGCCGCTATTTAGTCGCCGCTCATATGTCTATCGCGCACATGTTGGGTGGATAGTCTGCTATCAAGAACTTAGACACAAAAAAGACCCAAAAATAACATTCACAAACACATTTAATCCAATTCAACTTTGCAGAGGGCCAGAGCCTAGCCTGGTAGCAATGAATATGGTGTCAGCCCATCGAAGGGCCACTCATGTAAAGACATACACAGGGACAAAGTGCAATCATGATTTAACTTAAATGTACACACCAACACAGGTCAATTTAGAATCAGCAGTTACCCTAATGGGAGAAAAACCTCAGGACACAGACAAAAGCCCACACAAACATGGAGAGAACATGCATAGTCCACACAGGTAGCGACTGGATGCAGTTTCAAATTCTGGGTGCTGAATCTCTGAGGCAGCAGCAATAACCTCCGTTCCAAAATGGACCCCTAAACACAACAACATACCTTGCAATCAGTTTACAATAAATTCAGAATTTGTCAGCAGGAAAAATACATTTAAAACATTGTATGTGCCTTTTTGGGAAGTGGGAAGCGAGAAGTGGGTGTCTTAATGTCGTAGGTATAAGGGGCCTGGATGACAATACAATTCCTCAGTCCATATGTTTATTGGGTGGAATTTATATGTTCATGTACGGTTCCTGTAACAGTTTAAATTCATGCTGTGTCTTGGACTGGCATCTCTAAATAACTCATGATTTGATAATTTGCCAAAAAACTGTGTTCATTAATAAATCTGGGTATGGATATTAACATTGTTTCTTTAACCTCACTATAGAAGAGTATGTCAAAATTTACTAGGGTTTAACAGGAAAACTGAGATGTGAAACCATACTGTCATCTTAAATTAATGATGAATGACATCAGATAAATCCGTGTAAGTGAAGACATTGAGATTCACAATGAGAATATTTTCACACTGCACCTGTTTCGCTCACATGTGACATTGGTCTTATCTTTTTAGAGACCTGTGCAAAACAAAAAAAGAATCTAATGGAATCACAACTTTTCACATTGGATTTAGAACATTTTCTCGCGTGTATAATATGCAACTTTAATGTGATCTGTGTTTGAATAGCTGAATTTGAATTGTCTGGAAATGTACACTCCCAAATTTATTTCATGTCAAAAAACTTATTTCTCTTTGAAAATCAACGTGGATTACAGTACTGACTCACCATGCCAATGGAAAGACGGTAAGGTTGTGGACTTGGCAAGCATTCGGGGGAACTAGTTGATGTAGTAGTAGAATGACAAAGATGTGTGACATAACAGAAGCTATGATTCACTGTGAGGATGGACTGACTTGCTGCCTCACCTAAAGAGTGCTCATGAGGACATGATCATGGAAGGTAATTATTGTTATTCTGGCAATTCAAACTCCTTTTATATAGTGCACTTTGCTGACAATGCAAGTTCAAGTTGTGTATCAATGTTATTATTTCCATTAAGTATTGTGCCTTGCAGCTGTTTGCAAAAGAACATGCGAGACTCATTCAGCAGCTCAGCTTTTTGTCATTTCAAAAATGTTCCAGAAGTGATTCAACATGGGCCTTTTCAAGCAACGGACTGTATTTTAACAACTGAAGTAAACAGAGTTGTTTGTTTTCATTTCTATTAGACTTGGCAGCATCATCAAGTGGTTTGCTTTTCCTTTCTTTCCTTTTATAAACTGGAGCAAAGTCAGTGAAGCCTGCTTGAAATTGTTTCATGTGCCCGTGTAAGAAACCGCATGATGAAACACAAGGGTGTAAATCATTTCCCATTCAAACTGTTGCCTCTCAGCTGCTTGGCCGGCGATTCAATATGTATACTTGCAAGCCTGTCTGTCTTACAAGGGCTGTCATGCACACTTTTACTATATAATAAGAGCCCGTTTTACTGCTGAAACAATTTCACCCCAATAAGCAGATTTTACAGGCAAGGTTTTAAAGACATCAAGTCTTACAGCATGCACTTTTGACAGAAACAACTCATATACATTCCATGCTTGAAAAAAAGCTCCTTCACAAAACGTGCAAATTAAGAAACAAACTAGCGAAATCTATACTGATAAATCTCTTAATTAAAGTCATGGACAGGCTACTTGGGAAGTGAATTTAATAGAAATACAGGTAATAACATACTTTTAAAAGAAAGCCTATAGATTATACAGAAGTTCTCTTTCATCACAGGCATCTTCTTAATTTTGGTAATGAATATTGTAAATGTAAGAAAATGTCTCCAATACAACAGGTCCACACTGCTGTACTTCAAGTGTCCACAAACTACTTGAAGATATAATAGGATGACTGGTGGGATAGGAGAGAGGGTTGAGGAAGGGGCTGCAGACCAAGGTGCAATCTGGGAGGAAACATAATATATTCCTTCTAGACATTATGGAGCAGATGGTCCAAAGTGGATGTATGAAGGACCATGTTGTCCCTCAAAGGCAGGCAGCAAAGTGTACCTTTGGTATTATAGGTTTGGGGTTATTATTATTATTACTGTATATATGCAACTGGCACCTTAACTAAGGAAAATTACAATAAAATTGTTTACATACTGTGACAATGCCGGTATACCAGTGCTCAACTCGACACAGACAGACACAGGAGGCACATTGATAAACCAAATAAATGTTTCATTTTCTTCGCCTGTGGGCAATGTCTTCCCCGTTTCTCACAGGCACAACACAGTCCCAAAGCACCAGCACCACAATACACAATTCCTTAACTTTCTCTTTCTTTTTCTTTTTCCTCTACTCCTCTCTGGAAAGCTTTGTCTCCTTCCTCCTGACTCTGGCTCCCGGAGTGGTGGTTGCTGGCTTCTTTTATAGCCCACCTAGAAGTGCTCCAGGTGTTTGATGACCTATTTCCAGTTGCACCTCCGGGTGTGGTGGAAGAACCGCCCACATGGACTCAAGAACCACTGCAGTGCCCCCTGGTGGCACTCTCGGATCCCAGCAGGGTTATAGAGCCCTGCGGGAATCAGAGGCACCACTGCCACCCAGGGAGGCTGCCATCTAGTGTCCTGGGGGAGGTACTGTTCAGTCCCTGCTTGTTCCCCAGGACCATATAAAGAAGAGGCGCCCAGGCCAGGCAAGGGCACCGGGCATCCGCCACAATACATTTCTTTGTCTCAAAACTGCAGTATAGGAAGGTAGAAGGACTTGCTCTGAGTCGCACAGTGAGTAAGATTCAGAAACTGAACTGGGAACTTTGAGGATTAAAGTTCAGAGCTTTAGTTATAATATGACGTTACCTGCCTGGTGTAGGGATACCAGACGTCACTACATTATTGTCCCTTGTTGAAATAGTGAATGGGCACTGTCAGCTCCACAGAGACAAGTAATGGTCTCAGGCTGGCATGTATGGGTTGGGAGAATTGGTATTGGCAAGTCCTCGACCGTCAGGAGGAAGAGAGTTTAAAATTTTGTGGAAGAAATAATGGAGGAGGTGAAAAAGTGGGGTTTGTGCTGTGACGGTAACAAGCATTAGTCACCCCCTTCTAATGACAGTCAGTCAGTCAGGCAATAGGTAAATCCTTTACATATATTTGGTACCTTGTGTTCGTCTTGTGTTTATTTCTACTGAATTATATCAATTTGTTAATAAAATATCTATTTTCCACAGGTAGTACTTGTTCTGTACCTGCTAGTGCAACTATATTATGATTATATTATATTCTGAATTTTAATGCTACAATAATCCTGGATTGGAGTAAGCAGAGTCAATGTATTTTTAAGTTTAATTTTAAGGTGTTGCAAGTTATAAGATCCATCTGAGACCTACAGTAGTTGTGAGATCTCAAAACCAAAATTTGTAATTCTAGACAAAAAAAGAGGCCCACAGTCCCAGATGGTAAAGTGGCCTTGGAAATTCTGGGTCAGGCAATGGAGAGCTGTAATACAACAGGAATTGGTCAGAATGAGTGGCAGTCAAACTGTAGTGTGCAGCTGAACCCAAGATGACAGACACACAGTGGGGCTTTAGTTTAAATTTACGTAATGAAGTTATGTTCTCCTAGGATGAGAGGATGAGTGGTATCTGGTGACTATATAGTAACAAATAGAAGTTACCCTACAAAGGGATATCAAAGTATGAAACTAGGTGGGTAATGGACAAATTCCCTTGACCGGCAGAAGAATGGACAGTGGAGTACAGTGGGATGAGGTGAGAAAGAGATGTTGTTTGTTCTGTGGGCAGCATTACAGACAGGTTTTAAGGATAATGCAGTGGCTCTACTGGTTAATTCATTTATCTGTCACAATCGAGAATCTCTAAAGGAAGTTTGTGAAGAGTTACAGACACTGACAAATCTTTCAATTAAATGACGAGTTGTTTACTTGAAGACATCAATGAAAATTAAAGAAAAGTACATTTAATGGTGAAACAATAAAACGTCTCTTCACAAAAAGGGTTCTGGAAATCTGGAACAAACTAACTGATGATGATGATGACTGCTTTTCTTAAATTTTATATTGACATGCAGCATGAAATCTGACATTCTGTATGTCTTTTCTAGGGTTTTGTACTTCACAGATTCTGAATTTGAGGTCACGTTTTGTGCCTAAGGTGTTTCTGGATTAATAATAACTTAGCCGTGTTTTACTGTGATGTCCTTTTATTTTTCTCTGAGTGCTGCTATTTTACACCATTTGAATCTACTATCTTCATGGTTAATGTTGTCCAGAATTCCCTGGAGTCCTCAATATACCTGACGTCATCAGAGCAACGGTACAAAGGGTCAATGTGAACCATTCTGAGGTATCCAAGTTGTCAGATTAAAAAACTTCATATTATGACCTTTCTGAGTCCTTTATTCTGATTTCCTGGTTCGTGAATTTTTACTCTTTTTCCCAGACCTCGAAATTTTGCTTACATTTTAGTTCAGTACAAGATTGTTCTGACTTGGTTTTGTCCTCAGCCAGTTTGTTGACTTTGTGGATCTTCTGTTCATTTTCATCCCTCGCACTGTCTGCTGCAAGTCATTATCCTAACAAATTGTGTAGTTGAAGAAATAAATCTTGACAAATTTACAAAAATATCTAGATAATATTTTGGGACAACTCAGCTATTACCTCACTAAATGAACCTGATAGACAAAATGATCTCCTTGTGTTGCTTTTTGATCTGAGTCCTCTGCTTATGGTTGAACTGTGTTCTGTCTTTCTGGATATATTTTATCTGAGAAATTATTCAAATGGACAGTATAACTAAGAAGAATTAATATTATTTTTTCAATGAAACTTAAGTTTATACATTATTTCTCACTGTGGCATCTTCACCTAAAGTAATTCCTAATTTCTGCATTGTTATGTCATTAAGTACATTGTAACATATTTAATTTCTGTATACTTTATGCGTCTTGGGCTTGGTATGTTAGCAGTGTTGTCTTACAGTAGCGTCCTCAGTTTTAATTCCAGAATGGCCAGTGCTTGTGTGATAATTGCACATTCTCCCAATGTCTCGGGCCTGCTAGGAATATAAGAAAGTGGGTATGTTCAAGTATAGCTTGCTTTGTGTCCCAGATACTCTTGCTTCCTGCTTTGTTAGTGATGCTGCTGGTGCAGGCTTCAGTTTAGGCAGCCTCATAATGAAATAAGCTTTCTACGAAAAAGATGAATAAATAGTTATTCAAGTGCTAGTTTACATTTAGCTTCAAGAACCACCTTTGGGACAAAGCCAAAGTAAGCAGACAAGACCCTCTAATTCCACATACACAGCAACTGAATCAGCATGTGAACCCAGGGCTGTAAGTGCTGTACAACTGTGTTAATAGCTAATAAAAAATTAAACTAACAGACTACTTAAAACACCAAAAACAATGTTTTATTTATCTTTTCTCAATTTTTGTGCTTCACTTACCATGTGCTGTAGGTCCTGCAGCAAATAAGAGATTCATGGTTCACATGAGAATTTTTGAAACGGTGGTGTGCATTAGTAAAGACAGTTGTAAAGTCTTAAACACACATGCAATAACACCCAAAGAGGCACAACATGCATTTCTGCACACCATTTACCTCTTCAGCATTCTGCCGAGAAATCTTTGTCTTTCTCTTTAAACTACCAAAAGTATTTTCCAAAAGGCCCTGGCAGCGCTTCCAAAAGTTTTTACAGCCAGAGGATTTAGAGTCACAGGGCTGAGGAAGAGGGAGAAAAGAAGAGAGTAATGGGTGCTGGGGATAAGTTGAGGAAGATTTAATTTAGGGAAAAAGAAAACCGAGCAAAGTATCTCTGCAGATGATTCACATGACACCAGATGATAACAAAACAGGTCAAGTTCACAGACCAGGATAAAGTCAGACTGTGCACTTCCTGTAGGCACAAACAACCTTAGGATACAACATCTTATTCATGTTGAAGATCAAGTTGACAATACTTTATACATGTTCAGATTATCAGTAAACATCTACCCAGAATGAATTCAAATGAAAACAACTCCTCTGATCTTCTTCCAAATCAAATCAAAATCTTTCCCTAAAAGTTTATAGATTACTAATCACACTCAGCAACACAAGTTACGGCACACAACTGGAATTTCAATTTTAAAAGAAGAGCTCTCTGAACTAGAAAAGGTTGTTTATCATTAACAGTGCATTATTTATGTGTGCCACAAACCAAAATGTTTAATACAAAATGAAACCTTATTTGCATAACTTGGTAGGGTGTTCTGAAGCAGAACTGCAAGGACAAAACAACTTCTTACCTTTTAGAGAAGATTAAATACCATGACATATGCCAAGAGCAAGAAATGGTGATGTGCCCCAAGCAGAGCAGGGAAATCACATGGTTGGGTGCAATTTACAGAAGTATATCACCCCCATGTCGTGCACATCTCTCAGGTACAGAACTGGTGTTTTCTTGGCCACAATGTATCCTGTCATATACAGTGAATTTCAAAAGTATTCAGAACCCTTGTTTTTCTGCAGAATTTAATTTGGCCATCAGTCTAAACTCAAAAATCCAGGATGACAAAGTGAAAACATGTTTTCAGAAAGGTTCACAAAAAAAACCAAACTAAAATCTCTTATTCATATAAGAATTCAGACCCTTTACTCAGTACCTTGTAGAAGACCCTTCGGCAGCAATTGCAGTCTTCTTGGGTAAGTCTCTACACGGTTTACATCGCTAGATTTGCCCGTTTATCCCATTCTTTCTGGAAGATCCTTTGAAGCTACATTAGTTTGGATGGGAAGCGTCGGTAAACTGCTATCTTCAGTTCTTTCCACACGTTCTGTTGGGTTTAAGTCTGGGCTTTGGCTGGGTCATATAAGAACATTTAGAGACTTGTGATGAAGTCACTCCAGCATTGTTTACTCTGTATATTTCAGGTCACTGTTGCTCTGAACCAGCACCCTGGAGCAAGTTTTCTTCAATGACCTCTCTGCATTTGGCCGCATTCATCTTTACCTTGTGGCAGATTGCTGGGGTCCTTACCTGGCCGGGATGCCTGGAAGGACCAGAAAGGAGCATGTATAGCTTCCGGGCCACAAGAGGGCAACCATCCTGGATTAAGAGAGGACCAAGGGAGAAGAGGGAAAAGCGGTTAACCCGTTGGGACACGTGGCCACCGCCAGGGGGCACCTTAAGCCTTGTGAAACCCGGAATTAGTTACTTCCGCCACACTCGGCAAGATGGCGGAGAAACCTACCAGGGACGCCTGGAGTGCTTCCAGTGCAAAGGGCAGTACTTCCACCAAACCAGGAAGTGCTGCCAGAAGGACGTCAGCAGCCACCTGGAGCACATCCGGGCAGGAATAAAAGGGGCCACCTTCTTACAGTCGGGGAGCTTGAGTCGGGAATGGGAGCAGGACAAAACTCCCAGGAGGAGACAGGCGGCCAAGGACTGAGAGAGAGAGAAGCCCTTATAGTGGTGATATTTGCTGTGTGCATTGTGTGTGGTGTTCGGGACTGTGATTCCTGTATTTATTTATGGAAAATAAAAGAGTGTGTTTTATAAAGATGTGGTTTCCGACTGGTGGTGTCCGGGAAAGTCTCACAACCTCAATTCTGACCAGTCTGTCTGTCCCTGGCATTGAGAAGCACCTCCACAGCATGATGCCGCTACCATCATGCGTCACTGGGCGGATGGTATTAGGATGTTGTTAGGCAGGTGATGAGCAGTGCCTGGTTTACTCCAGACATAGTGCTTGAAGTTTTGCCCAAAGAGTTAAATCTGTGTCTCATCAGACCAAAGATTTGTTTTCCTTATGTTCTCAGAATCCTTGAAATTCCATTTGGCAAACTCCAGCCATGCTCTCATATGCCTTTTACTAACATAATTTCCTGAATGATGGAGTGCTACTGAGATGGTTGGCCTTCCAACAAGTTCCGTCATCTCAGCAGAGGACTCCTGAAGTTCTGGGAGAGTGACTGTTGGGTTCTTGATTATCCCCCTGACAAAGCCCATCTTGCCCAATCTTGGAGAGACTCAGAGCTTTAGAAATACTTCTACACCCTTACCCTGATCTATTCTTCACCACAATTTCATTGTGAAGGTCTACAGAAAGTTCCCTGGACTTAATGCTTGTTTCTTGTTCTGACATTTAGTGTAAATTATGGTACTTTATATACTTTCTAAGCGATGTCCAGTAAACTATTTCTTGCCACATGTAAACTCCAATCAAGGTCTAGACACATCTCAGAAGAACTAAAGCAAACTGAGGCACCTCACCAGAATTTAGAGTGCCACAACAAAGAGTCTGAATACTTGTATAAATGAGAGATTTATTTCAGGGAAACCTAACAGATTCAGCTCTCCACCTCTATCTCTAGAAAGTTGGAGATGGCCCTAACAATTATTTGCACAAAGGAGAAGAAAAATAGTACATCCAAAAAACAGAATAAAAATGGAAGGAGAGAAATTGTTTTTAAAAATAATAAAAAGGGAGGTAAATTGTAAACAAAAGACATAAACAGAGAAAACCCAAAGGGGGAAATTTTAAAAAAGATTTGTATTTTTGGCATGGCTTTAACACCTAAAAGTTTACTTGTTTATTTTAAATCACTTTTTTGGTGGACTTTGTTCCCTTAACTGTATCCAAATACTGACATTTCACAAATAGAGAAGCAGACAAATGATACTGTATGATAAGGGGCAGATACTATTGTACATCAGGGAAATACTCCACCTCAGTGTTCACTAGTAAATAATTAGTTTAAATAACCAGAATATTCTTCCCTTTTCTACTCGAGTTTATAACTGAACAAAAGCAAAAAAGCATTAAAACAGATATATCATTGCTTGTAGAAAAGATTAACAAAAAATTCAGAAACTCGCTTCATTCACTTTAGGGTCATGGGGGGCTGGAAAGAGAAGAGCCCCGAATTTGGTGCCAGCCCCTCACATGTATTAACTGCAGTCCCCAGTTAAATTAATTTTTGGAGAGACACAAAAAAGGTGATATAATAGCATACATAGTGTGGAATATGGCTGGCAGCTTCTCCCGGCCAACACCCCCAAGCTGCCAGATGGAGCCCTTCCTGCAATATGGAAGTGCCCAGAATTCCAGCTGGGCATCATGGACATTGAAGTCTTTCTTCACAGCCCTGCTGGATAACATGGGGACTGCCAGGGGACGCTGCAGGGAGGCCCAGGGACTTTTATTTGCCTTATAGCCTGGAAGTACTTCCCAGTCGAGGGGACAGAGGAAATGACATACTTCCACGCTGAAGAAAAGGAGTTTTACCCGACCCGGAAGTGATATAAAGTCACATGGACAGAGAGAGAGAGAAACACTTCAGGGTCAAGGACTTTAAAAAGACTATGGGAGATCCCAGCAGTGGGCTGAGTTGTATTATTGACTATTGTGCTTTATTGAAGGAATAGTGGAGGTGGAGGTGCTTTGTGCACATTACTGTATGAATAAAGTCATTATTTGAACTTTTATCTGGTGTCTGGTTTGAGGGATAAAGGGGACGACAGTGCCCCCTATCTGTCACAATAGTTATATGTCTACAGTATTTAAAAACAGAAGTTGAATGAAACTACAGCCTGTGACCACAGGGCTCCTACATGACTGAACTTGAGAATCACTACCTTAGAGGAAATACTTAATTTTCCAGTATCTGCTCAAACTTTTAGGATAATCTGTTTAATGGAAAAATGAATTATTTTAAGTGAGAAAGTGAGTGATTTTAAGTGAAATGTGTTTTTAATATTGAAGTCACAGTTCACATTTAAAAAAAATGTCCATAACAAGAATAAGTTCCTAATCATTTAGTTTGAAATTCTCCAGTTTATTCAACAAAGTAAATTTTTAGGTAATAAGTCAGCATTCCTCTTTCAGATAACATATGATTTCTGACTATTCCTGGCATAAACGTTAAGTGAGATGGTTGTGAGCATTATTTTATTCAAGCCCAATTTCTGGTCAAACTCATGTCATGTCTTTCATAAAAGGCTAGTGTGGTTACAGCTCATACCATTTCTTTCGTCAAAGACTTGGATTTTGGGATTATCTCCTTGAAATGTGACTTGTACCTGATTATTTAGATAAGCTAACTACCACTCTGTCCAAACTGCTTTTGTAAGTCTTAGAGTAGAGTAGAGTGTACAGTGTGACTTCTAAAGTGAATGTAAGTTTAGGGAATATTCTTACCTCTGGAGGCTCAAACAAAGGTACAGATTACTCATATTGGTAGATCGCCAGTCTGGGTAGCATCAACAGGATATGCTTTGTAACTCAACAAATCTGTACAGTAATCTGCTGTACATATCTCCGTTAAACACACAGTGTATTTCTGCATTTGTTTAATAATAATGCACTTTATATTCCTTTGGGAGGAATTTTCCAGTTGTTTTTTCAGCAAACCAAATTAGATTTCCATGTATCTCTTTATGGTACACATTTTTAACTTGTTAGTTGTTTAAACAGCAGTAAACAAAATGCACATGGAAAAGACCCTTGACGTACTCACCCTGTGAATAGGTTCCCGGACCTCTGTTTCATCCATGGAGTCTGTGACCTGCAAGTGACTGTCAGCGGTTTTGTTAAAACTGAAGATGAGGTTCACTGTGCCCCCTAATGATGAGGTAGACGACTCTTTGAGAACCAGCAGCGGTGAATCATGAGCATCAGTGCTAAGTGGCTGGCTCCCAGATGCAGCTGATAATTTCACATTTCCAGGTCTCTGGCTGATGCTGGCCATTTCTTCGTAACAATTTTCTGTTTGATTGCTGGAGATTAGCATCCTTTGTTCTTCATGGAGTTTCAGCTGGCATCCCATAGGCCTTTCACCAGAATCTTGTTTTTCCTCCTGCTCCACAGAGGGAAAATACAAATAATTTTTAAAAATATTTTCTAGTAGGATTCTTTATTTATGATAACCTCAAACTGCAACCGAACGGTATGTATTGCTGTAGTAATTTTAGTCTGGCCATCTGGATCCAGTTTTCTATGGTTCTTCACTCACTGATGTACTCATTCATTGACTGGCTTCAGCATGTGCTCCCCGGGCTCGAGATTTCCTGTATTCTTATTATTGGGATGCCCTTGTTAGCCACAAAACTCAAGCACTGACTGGACAGCAATGACATGCTGTATACAGGGCCCAAATATCTCACTCTAGTTTAATTCTTTTTAAACTTGAAACCTTTTCATGTTGAAAATAAGAGAAACATAAATGAAACTGACAAACATGTAAGTTGTCAATTGAGTCTGCAAATGTCATTCAATAGTTTTTTAAATGTTGTGTTTTATAGGACTCTGCCTATCAAGAGGTAAGTAAATAAAATTAGGTAAGTAAAATATTATGATAATAAGACAACCTGTAAACAATCTGTTATTCAATATAGTGATATGTAAGAAGACTAGAGAATATTTGCAAAATGGTTTACGAGGTGTGGCAGAAAAGTAATGAGACTGATTTTTTATTTGCCAAAGTTTTTATTTTTTTCAAACATCAATGTTATCCCCTTCAAAGTAGTTCCCTTGGGCAACTACACACCGATGGAGACGTTGTTCCCACTGTTGGTAGCAGCGCTGGAAGTCTTCAACCGCTATGGTCTTCAGCATGTCCGTTACACTCTTTTGGATGTTTTCTAAAGTCCCAAAATGACGTCCTTTGAGGACATTTTTCAGTTTAGGAAAAAGGAAAAGTCACACAGACTGAGGTCAGGTGAATAAGGGGGCTGGGGAACCACAGGAATGCCTTTTGAGGTCAAAAATTCTGTTATGGAGAGGGCAGTTTTTCGGCACCATTTTGGCACAGACCTTCCGCATGTGCAAATGTTCAATTAAAATTTGATGAACGGTAAATCTGTTCAAATTTAATTGTTCACTCAACATTCTTAATGTTAAACGACGGTCTGATCTCACAAGAGTGTTCACACGTTCAATGTTTTCATTGGTTTTAGAAGTTGAAGTCCTCCCTGAACGGTGTTCATCTTCAACGTGTTTTCTGCCTTCCAAAAATGATTTGTGCCAGCGTAAAACTTGAGCTCGGGATAAAGAATGTTCCCCATAGGCCTGTTTTAACTTTTCAAACGTCACACTTGCCCTTTAATGGCACAACGTTGCTCCAAATTCCGCTGCTCCATTTTGCGTGACGCACAACCAAAAACACAACTCTAATAGCAGTCACATAAATCACGTAGTTAACAGAAGGAGTTGAAACTCGCACTGAGCTATGGGAGGGTACTGATACACGCGCTCTATCAAGGACAACAGCGCAGCGTTGCCAGATCGCTTGCAGTGTTGCCAGTCTCATTACTTTTCTGCCACACCTCGTATAATGGCATTTACTGTTCAATAGACTATCAAATACATTTGCTTGGTTGCAATCCATTCTTTGACAATCTGTGAAAATTATTGATAAGAAAACATTTTGATGGCAACCCAGTGGCACCGCATGCACCTAACTTGCATGTCTTTAGACTGTGGGAGGAAACCAGAGCACTTAGAGGAAACCCACGCAGACACTGGGAGAACAAGCAAACTCCACGCAGGGAGCACCCGGGAAGTGAACCCAGGTCTCCTTACTGCAAGGCAGCAGTGCTACTACTGCGCCACCGTGCCGCCCATAACAGAATGCTATGTTATAAAACTTTTAACAGTCTGACTCTTTATAGGGACATAGCAAGACAAAGACAAATATTCTGTGATACTGTGTTCAAAAGTGTTCTGAAGAATGCATGCTGGTGTGTAGATGCCATCTTGTTCTCTCTTTTACCCTGACCTGAAACACCCAGATCACCTTTAGAATGGCCAAAATCCAGAGGCTTTACCCTCTGCCTGCCAATGAACAGCAACTTTGTCAGGCCTTCCTGTAAGAATAAGATGAAGTTTGGCAACTGGAGATTTAGAGGTTAATTGGCTCCGAGCTCCAGAGGTGTTTACACAAGAAATCAACAACTAAATGACAACTATTGTTGATATTCAAAGTTGTTGTTTTCTGTTGTTTTTGTTGCTGGCCTATTTGTAACCTCTATTATTCTCATGTACTGTATGTATTGATGCTTTAGCAATTTTTTTATAAGTATATTATAGTGTTGAGTCTGTTTAAAACTAACCTGATCTGGCAGAGGTATACCAGACACCATAGCTTCTGAATAGATTATATCCCCCTTTGGCTCAGATTTTCGCTTCCCGTGGTTAAGGTGGTGTTTCTGTGTCTTCCAGCGAACTAAAATCCAGCCTAACATGCTCCTCAGCTCATCTGTCCTCTCCTTAATCTACAGGAAAGCATAAACAGAAAGCTCTTTAGGATAATGCCACCTAATAAGCAATTCTATAATAGATAGATAGATAGATAGATAGATAGATAGATAGATAGATAGATAGATAGATAGATAGATAGATAGATACTTTATTAATCCCAAGGGGAAATTCACATAATCCAGCAGCAGTATACTGATACAAAGAAACAATATTAAATTAAATAGTAATAAAAATGAAAAAAATTAAAATACAATTAATGTTAGCATGAAAAAAATTAAAATAAAATTAATGTTAGCACATATGATGTAATGAATTCATCTTAATGGTTAAAACAAAACATAAAATAAAATAAAAAATACAATTCAAATACAAATTTACATTTGTTCATCCATTTACTGAACCCACTTAATCCATTTTAGAGTCTTATGAAGCTGAAGCCCTTCCATGAAGCAGCTGCTATAAGATATTAATCAATCCTGGACTTGATGCCAGTCCACAACAGGGCATACTCACACAAACTCATATGCAGACAATACTGAATGGCCAATTAACCAAACATACATGGCTTTGGAATGTAGAAAGAAATCCAGTTAGTGTATGGAGATAACCTCACACATATGTGGGAAAAGCATATCTAATCCACACAGGCAGCATCAGGTCCATAATTTAGACCTAGTCCTCTAGAACTGTGTTATCAGAGTTACCTATCTATTTATCTTGGGAAACAGTGATTGCAACATGACACCTCTACATCTTCAAACAATGCTGTTGTCCAGTGTACCGCACTGCACGCTGTGTTCCTAATTATTTCCTAATGGGGAGCTTTTACCTATGCCAGCAGCAGCAGGTACAAGCACTGGAACTATTCCAGAACATGATGAAAGTCCAATAGGGGAGCATGGAAGCAAACAACTGAACTTTCTCATAATACATCTAGTTACCATATTGCTGTTGGAAAACAACTGCAATTTCAGGAAGAAACCCACATAAAACTAGAGAAATCATGAAAGTTCTACATAAAAGACATAATGGCTAATATATTACCAGGAGTCCAGGCATCACGCTGCACAGTGTAATACCCATGAAAATAATTCAATGTAAAATGTAATTCTCAACATTTACAAAATGGACTAGGAGAAAAAAAATAGGTAGATATTAAAAATTAAACAAACACCTACTGTATAAGAGCTGAATATGGATTTGAGGATTTGGATTAACACAATATGGGTTCCAAAGGTAAATGTGGATATAACTATTTTCAAAGTAACACATATTCTTAGTAAAGAATAACAGCATACCACCATTGTCAAATGATGATCTTCATTGATTAACTTCTGTCCTGCTGCAGCCAGCTCTTCAAACTCTTGAAACTTTTGTTCAATCTTTATATCCAGTTCTTTCGTCATTGCTGTTTGGCCAACTTCAGCAAGCTTTGCTGCATTCTCAGAGAAAATACAACTTCTGGTTTCTTCAGTCCATGAGCTGTCAGTAAAAACGGTAATTTATTGTATTTGCTAAAAATGAAAAGTTCCACCCAAAGAGACAGTAACTAGCTATTTCTTTTTCACAAGTTAGAATATTGTGAAGAGAAACTTCCCAATTCCAGTATATTACTAGGCTCACAGATTACTTTCATTAAAATGAAATGAGATAGTTGAGTTAAACACTGTGATACCATGCAGCAAGTGAAAATGCTGGGTCTCCTGCCTTAACTTGGAGATTATTTGTGGCTTACAGTACATGGCATATTTACATTTATTACATAAAATACATGGCATATTTATATTTATTCATAAAATATTTCTTTTATACTCTGTTTACAAGTCTTATTTGATGACATCTTCTACTTAGATATGAATATGTTTGTCAGCTTCGCCTGCCCCAAGATACTTAGTCTTGGTTCCTGCTAGAAGTGCTCTTTTAAGGCAAGCTGAAGGAAGATCCACATCAGTAATGCTGCTCAACAGTCATGATGTGGGTTTCCTTAACGTGACAGCAACTGCTCAGTACACATTAGTCATCTTTTATAGCCAGATATTTTTTCCTAATCCAGACGCCCCTATTTATTAGAAACATTTGTGGCTGATATTTGTATTCACCATACCAAAGTATTTGTAATCATTTTTTAAAAAGACATCTTCTATACCTGGAAATGAAAGTCATTTGATGTAATACTAATGCTACTCTAATGCCTAAATTATTTTTCCTAATATTTATATCACTGTCTGCAAATATGGAATTGTGTAGTATTATTATGTCATACATTGTTTATTTTGTTCCAACTGTTTGTAATGAAGGTTACCTGGAAAAGGCCCTTATTACTATCATATCACGGACACAGTACATAAACCCTTTCAATGTGTGCTTGTTCTTGATTTTTCACATGAAAATGTAAATTCACCCTTGGGTTTCTTTCAATAGAAAATATTGTACTGCATTCACCTGAAATACTAGGCACTATATATAGTGGGAACCAGGCCGGACACAGACAGGCAGACATCATTTTGTCACCCAACACACGTTTATTTACACTATTTACAAGTATGTGACACACACAACCCAGTGCCGCAGCACCAATCACCCTCAGTCCAGGCCCTCAACACAATGCCTTTCCTCTCTTCACAGGTCCACCTCCACTCCTCTCCTCCGAGCTCTGTCCTCCTCCACCCGACTCCAGCCATCGAATAGAGGGAGGTGGCCCCTTATATACACGCCCGGATGTACTCTAGATGCTTCCCGAAACTCTTCCACCGGCACTCCTCTGTGTGGTGGAAATGCCAGCTGTGCACCCGGAAGCACTCCGGATGTCCCCGGTCCTCTTCCCCCCAGCACTTCTGGCTGTGGTGGAAGTGCTGAGGTCCAGGGCTCCAAAGGAACTGGGGCGCCCCCTGGCGGTGACCACGGATACAGAGCTTTAAAGCTCAACCCTGTAGGGGCCCGTGGTCAGGGCAGTTGCCCCCTCGTGGTCTGGAGGAGGCGCAAGCCCTCCTCCGGTCCTCCTGGCTGGGTACCGCCCCAGCCACTCGCCACAGTATATATATATATATATATATGTATATATATATATATATATATATATATATATATATATATATATATATATATATATATATATATATATTCCCTTTACAATTCTACATTCTTTCTCGACCAAATTTTGCATAGTTGCTCTCTAGGACCATACCAACAAGACAGACTACTTTGGCACACACATTTTTGACCCTGGTTCCAGTATTTTTTTTTTCTTTGGTAGGTGCAGCATGCTCCCAACCATGGTCCATGCTACAATTTTCACACTAATGCAACCTATTAGCTCAGAGCAAGTATTGCAATCCTATACCCTTTGACCGATCTGTACAAAAGTTTGCATATTTATTCTCTAGGACTGTATGGAGAAAACAGACTACTTCCAAACCCAAAATTTTGACCTTGGGGACCCAGTATTTTTTTCCTGTGCGATATTAAAATGCTGTATAATCACTATCATTCTGGGTGTGATAATTGGGCTTTCATCCCAAACGGCAAGTGTCAAGTATACAGTATACAAGCGACTGAAAGGACATATTTTCTTATCTTCTGTGACTGTCTCCATCACCACTTAGCTCCACAGGAGAGCCTGGACAGGAATTATAACAGTAAGCTTCATTTAAAAGAATGATGGAGTACTTCTGTTTCCATAAAACCCCATTTTGTTGCAGGCCATGCAAAATCATAAACTGTTCTGCATTTCAGGGTTTGAATAGGCTGCACTTCTTTTTTTGTCGCTTTTTAATTTTGTTTACATGAATTTATATTTTTAATATGTTAGTAAATTCTAAACATCTGCTTCAAACATTAATGAGTCACCCAAATGTTTTACTTTAACGTTATGGCTTCCAGGTGTATTTATTATGTTTCTTATTTAGGCTGAAATACACTGATGTGTAGCAGTGAAATATATATTTATAATCTTTTCCATAATTCAATACTGGTTTAGTAAAGACAGCACTATGTAATTGAGACTAGCGCATCTTAATACGTAACCTGAGCTGCTACAGAAATTTTAAATTGATTACATTTTGCCTGAAGAAGGGGCCTGAGTTGCCTCAAAAGCTTGCATATTGTAATCTTTTTAGTTAGCCAATAAAAGGTGTCATTTTGGTTGACTTCTCACTACATCCATAATGGCTAACACGGTACAACACCCTACTACTGAAATGCACAAAAATTTCAATTTTTCTTTCTTCCTTTTCTTTGAAGCTAACTACATTCCATTAAAAGAGTGCACTGGATTTCTTAATGTATAATATTTTATAAGTAGTGCTAATTTATATTTTATTAAAAAAATCAATCACTTATATAGACGTTTATGGTATGCAAGGCATGATGCTTGAGAGTTTATAGTGGGTAAGATGGTCAACTAATTTTAGGCTTCAACCCTGTAACTAGTGGTTAATTTCAGATTTCCGAGTTTCTTTAGTGAACAATCTCACCAAGTCCTTAGAGAGCCTTATACTTCTGGCTACCTGGAGAATCAGTAGCAGCTCCTCTGACTCACTAGGAATGCAGATGAAGGATGCACACAGTCAAACTTTTGCTATGATAAAAATAAAACACTATAATAGGTTCTGACTTGATGATCCTAAGTGTAGAAACACTCACCTTTGATAATATTTATAAGCTAAAATGTCCACTAAATGGTGGTTAATTCACATTTATTGCTGTGTGATGTGTATATGCTGGAAGCATTTGGGCATAAGGAAGGAACCAACCCTGGAGAGGGCACCAGACCATTATTTGGCAAACACTTGCATATAAACCTTTACTCATTGGTATTAGGTCAATTTAAAGTCATAAATGTGCCTAACATGTGTCTTTGGGATGAGGAAAGAAGAAAAGAATACTAGGATTTAAACCCTTGAGGAGAACATGTAAACTCCACAGACAGTGATCAAAGTGGGATTCAATCCCACTGTCCTGGGGCTGTGGGACAGCAATGCTAACCACTGTTACAACATGCCACCTATTTCATAGTTAAAAAATACATTTTACTGTTTTAAAATAAATGTAATAAATTAAAACAATACGATTATGAGCTTTTATTAACTGTACTTGGCAAACGGCCTGCAAGAGAATGAGAATAAACAGATTGCTTAGCTCCTGAATTGTGCTCGAGTAGATTTTCAAAGCAGTGAGTTAAAATGTCCAGCTACGTAGCTGCTAATATACAACAATGCAGAGCAAGGATAGTCCATTATAGGAGGTTCAGAAAATGAAAGCTTGTCCCCTCTGGTCATAACAATTTAAATTTACTATTAAAAATAGAGCAATCTAACACAACATTTATTGATTTAGTGTCATAGAGATTAATGTAAAGACTCCACCACTGCTGTTCTCACAAAGCCTGCATGGGTATTGAAACCACATAGTTATAATCTTTGCCAACCAAAAATGACAGACTCCCTGTAAGTCCCTAAATAGTCCACAGTTGATAATTCCTGAAATTCTTTATTAAACTGAAATTCTCTAGTGGTGTTTTACACTTGCTCTTAAAATATCCTGATGATAAATAAGACGCCTGTCACAATGTCACACACAGACATGGGCACATAGCAATGATACAAACACCTCCAGCTACAGCTAAAACAAACAAGGAGGTCGATAATGTCATTGATATGTAATTTTTGTAAAGAAAATCTTTAAAAGCAGAATAATAAAAATAATTTTGACAGAATAATAAAAACAAAAACATAAAATAATAACAAGAAAAGTAATGTCCAAACCCTAACACCACCTCAACTTTTCAGCTATGCCAACAGACATTCTTTAATGTGCTCACTACAAGCACTGTTGTAATTGGCAGCTGCATTCCCTCGTGCTGCCAGTTGAACTGAGGCACCTCCTCTGATCACCCTCTGCAGTAACCTCCTACGTATACTTCAGGTTTTTGGCAGCATCTCTATAGACATTAGGTCAGTTTTCAGTTTGATTTTGAATGAGCACAGGATATACCAATCTGCTTTCTTAATTCTTTATAAACGTATTAATGCAAAACAAACCTACTTCTTATCAATGTGTATCTGCTCATACAACTTTCATAAATGACTCATTCAGTCTAATATGCTGATTTTTAGAATGCAGGGGATACCAGGGCACCCAACAAAAACCCATGATGATATGTAAAGAACTTGGAAACTCTACCCAGGCCGACAATAGCACTGGCCACTGTTTGACTTTGTCTCCTCCTCACATGTTGCAACTATTATTGTCGTTCATTTCCAGTTATTGTCTCCTTTAAGTATCTACTAAATGTTTTTAGTGTTTCAGTAAATGTTCAGAGAAGATACCAAAGTTCAGTTATTTGTATATTAGAGATGATGTCATCTGTGGCAGCAGACACATCAATGAAAGTGAAGTAGTTAAAAAACTCTAACTGAAATTCAATATTCTCTATACCTGCTTATGAACATCTTTGTACTTATAACCTGCTAATCCAGGAAACGATCCTGTAACAAAGAAGATTAAACCATGCCCAATTTTAGGATGACGGAGCAAAACCAGTATAACTGCAGAAGAACTCACACAAATATAAGGACAAAATATTAACTCTTAGGGGCAGCTCGGTGGCGCAGTGTTAGCGCTGCTGCCTCGCAGTTAGGAGACCTGGGTTCGCTTCCCATATCTGCGTGGGTTTTCTCCAGGTATTCCGGTTTCCTCCCACAGTCCAAAGACATGCAGGTTAGGTGCATTGGTGATCCTAAATTGTCCCTGGTGTGTGCTTGGTGTGTGGGTGTGTGTGTGCCCTGCGGTGCCCAGGATTTATTCCTGTCTTGCGCCCTGTGCTGGCTGGGATTGATTCCAGCAGACCCCTGTGTTAGTATATAGCGGGTTGGAAAATGACTGACTGACTAACTCTTATTACAGACAGTTAGGCAGTTCCTAGGTTAGGACTCAACCCTAAGACTCTAGAGCTCTAAGGCAGCTGTGCTAGTCAGTATACCACCACTAAATAACATGACATCACAAAATAAAACTTACATCATTGCCAGGTAATTTCTAAAGAAATCCTGCAGTAGCCTGGCCTGGTTTAGTCTTTCTCGACTTTCTGCAATGATTGTGCCAAGATCTTCCCAGGCTTTCAATGTCCTTCGTACCTCTTCCTCTAGGGCATGTGCTCTCAAGGTCTCAAAGCGAATAGTTTGATTTTCTAATTCTTCAACTTCTTCTTTGACAACTTCATAGTCAATCTAAACAATGAAAGAAGTACTGCATATGTCTAAACACAGCAATAGTGAAGCAGTAGCACAGAGCTAGAAAATAAAACTTAAAAGATATCAACAATGAATTAGATTATGTTGCAGTTACACAGTACATACATATTTAGATTAAATAATCTTAAAAGGTTATTACTCCCTATATTTGCAGTCTTATTTTATATATTAATAGAAATCCTGATCATAATCAGTTAGATGCTTGCTGGGAAGAAACAAACATAAATAACATAAATAATTTGAGAATTCGTTTGCAGTAATCTTGTATTATGCAAAACACTGGATGCTTTCTTTATGACTGTGTTTATGTCTGGAAGTAAGATTACATCATTTTTTTCGTTATGGGTATTGCATTCCAACAGCTGCCTGCATTCAGATAAACGTGATGCTGGTCCAAACATGAGTCAGATAACACCTCAGTCCTCCCTGAGAAAAGAACATCTCCTTTATGAAGTTATATTGTGCATAGTCCTATTGGCTTCAGTTTGAACTCACAGCTCACAACAGAATACTTGCTTAGTTGCTCTTGACAAAAGAGAAAATTATTTTATAGAAAGGATTTTTGTAATTTCAGACTTATTTTAGATTTTCTGAAGCAAATACAGTAATTATATAAGCTTGAGAAAAAAAAAGAATGAAAAGATAACATGCAGCATGGTGGCACAGGGCCTACCTCAGTTGCATAGCCCATGCCTGACTGTTGCCTGTGTAGAGTTTCCATGTTCTTTTAAAGCTTTTTTCTCACTCAAAGGCATGGTGTTAAAATAATTGGTATTTATAAATTTGGCCTCTTGTGTGTGTTCCTGTGTGTCCATATTTGTTGAGTGTGCTCTGCAAGGCACAGGTGTCCTGTTCAGGGCTGGTTATTGTCTTATGTCAACAGCCACCTGAAAAGGCTCTGGCCCTCTGCAATTCTGAAATGGATTAAGGGAGTTAGAGAAAAACACTTTATATTCACAGTCATGAAGGGACAGAACCTGTCCCAATTCAAGGCAGAAATCAACCGTGGACAGGGTTGCAATCCAATATACTTTCACTCATAGCAAAATAATTTATAGCTGGCACTTAACATGAATGTCATGGTGATGTGGAAGGAAAATCCACACAGACAATGAATGAACAAGTAGACTCCATGCATTCAGTATAATGTCTGAACTCGGAAAAAACCAGGAAGACTTATTGCACTAAGATATAGTATATTTAAAGAAAAATGTGTTTAATTAATGTTGGACTAAACATAATAGTATGTGATTAAGACAGAGAGGTGCTTTTCTCTTTGCTTAAGTAGAGGAATTTGTGAATTCTTGGGGCTGTAGAAGCTTTCAACTGCACCACTATACTGTCAAGTAATACAGTGTAGCTTAACTGACAAAAGGTAAGTGCTGCTGATTTAATGTTTACTGACCTTAGAAATATCAAATGTATTCTCTGTATATCTGTTCCTATACCCTACATCTGCTATTCTTGTAGTGCAGAACAAATGCATAATCTCTTACATTCTATAAGACTTGTGTGAACGGTGACTGCTCCTAGACATTACCAAATGAAAGTGCATCTGCTGTAGATTAACAGGACTTTTAAATATACGTCAAACATGCAGGCATATTTAATAAGACATACAGTATCGTATCAGAGAGGTGGGGAAATTTGCCATTCCAATGCAACTGACCCTCTACTTTATACCTCAAAGTTCAAAATGGACACCTAAGATCAACTAAACTTATTTGTAACACAAAGTAATATATGTAAATGTTGAATACAATTGTCTAATGTTTTTGTTGTATCGTTATTACTTCTTTATATGTAAATGTTGAATACATTTGTCTAATTTTTTTTTGTATCTTTATTAGTTCTTTATATGTAAATGTTGAATAAATTTGTCTAATGTTTTTTGTTGTATCTTTATTAGTTCTTTCGCAGCATCAAATTAAACAGAACTAGATGCAGCTGCACCAACTTTATTAAAAAAAGAGGAATGTGGAGTGTAAATTAATTTCAAAGCACAGCACAGCTGTTGTTTTAATCAAGTAAAAAAGGCCACACAAATAATGTGTTTTATAAAAGTTCTAAATAATTAAAACATTTCAGTCTGTTCATGTGCAAGAATTAATAGCAACAAAATTATGCTGTACTCATTTATGGTTGCAACCAAATTTACAGGAAATTAAATATTTTTCTCATGGTTTCCTTACTCAGCACAGTAACCACATTGCATGTGTACTAGGCAGGCATTTGTGTGGTTATTAGTGACCACCATCCAATTAGTCTCATTTTTCCATTTTGCCTATACTATGGCACAAAAGCAAATGAAAGATGTGACGTTCTGCTTATGGCTATAGCTTCATCCACCCATTTTGAATCCTATGTATGTAATTTATAACTGTATTGAAGTCAAAATCTGCCATGAATGGAACTGCACAGCACATTTAAGTATTCTTTAGATTAACATGTGGCACAACTGTTTTCTTTAAATACTACTGTCTAGATGCACCAAAAAATGGCTGCAACTGCTGTGTCTGATATTAGCAGTAAGCAGGGCTTACTATTTTAAAAATAAAAAGAACAACACATACAATTATATTCTTAAGTTAGTTACTACTCTTATTCTGTCCTCATTCACATTCATTCAATTTTCCAAAAAATTAATCAAAAAATGATTTTGGTTTCTTTTTGATTTATTCATGTTTTCAATGCATTCTTTGAAATTACATACTTCCATTCAACTCAATTCAACAAGATATTTAATTAAAGGTGAAAATTCAGTAAATTTCTGGATGGAATGTTCAATGCACATAAACTAGAAGACTACATAACAAGTCATACAAATGGAATGCCACTGCAAGCCTGAAAAGTTACAAGTGTGAAGGGGCATTACTACCTGAGACAATATTAATTATCTTTTGAGTAATATAATTTACTATCAATTCAATAAGCTTCACAATATTACAGGATGCAGAATAATATACTATATATATAGTCATGCATGTTGCCTGAGGTTCCTCTTCTGGGCTCATCAGGGAGGAGTGGTGGCTCTGAGGCTAGAGATCTGCAATGGCAATCGGAAAGTTTCCGATTCGAATCCTGTAAATGTCAATAGGGACTCTGCTCTGTTGGGCACTTGAGCAAGGCCCTTAACCTGCAATTGCTGAGCGTCCTGAGTAGTGAGAAAAGCGCTATATAAATGCAAAGAATTATTATCACTACCACTTTGCGACACGAGGGGTGCTGTCGCTGATGGTATCATCTCTGTTTTCTACCACAGCCCTGAGAAACTGTCCACTGAGCTCAGCTGACTCTGTCCCTTCCAGTGCCCTCACTATAAAGTTGAGGCACTCCTGGCATGGTTTGTCTCATTCTGGAGAGAGCAGAACGCAGAACAGAGCTCCCATCTAGCTACTGACCACTCTACAGAGCCTTGAACCTGGCTGATTACTTTGATTTATTATTTTATGTTTTTTTTTTTTATTACTCTGCGTGCAATTGAGTGCCTATTTAAGTTGTTTAGCGTTGGTAAAAGGTGACCCATTTGGGGTGCCCCAACATTTTTTTTTTGTGACCAGTGTGTTCCCTCGGTTGACACCAATATACAGTGATCCCTCGCTATATCGTGCTTCGACTTTCGCGGCTTCACTCCATCGCAGATTTTAAATGTAAGCATATCTAAATATATTTCACGAATTTTTCGCTGGTTCGCGTATTTCTGCGGCCAATGAGTCTTTTAATTTATGGTACATGCTTCCTCAGTTGGTTTGCCCAGTTAATTTCATACAAGGGACGCTATTGGTGGATGGCTGAGAAGCTACCCAATCAGAGCACGTATTACATATAAAATAAAACTCCTCAATGATATACAATGTGTTTCCCACACAGTACTTCGCATACTTGAAAGCCCAAACAGCATGTATTGATTTTTGATTGTTTGCTTTTTCTCTCTCTGACATTCTCTGCTCCAGACGGAGGGGCTGTTCGGAAGAGGGGCTGTGACTCCTTTCACATTGCTCCCTTCCTTGCAGCTGCTTTCTCCGGCGGTGCTTTGCATACTTAAAAGCCCGGGCAGCCCTATTGAATTTTGATTGTTTGCTTTTCTCTCTCTCTCTGACATTCTCTGCTCCTGACACGCACTCCTTTGAAGAGGAAGATATGTTTGCATTCTTTTAATTGTGGGACGGAACTGTCATCTCTGTCTTGTCATGGAGCACAGTTTAAACTTTTGACTAAAGGGCGTTATTTCATGTCTAGAGGGCTCTAATAATGTTAAAAAACGTATTTAGAAGGTCGTAAACAGGTTTTCTATGCTCTAACTGCGAAAATATTCGATTTATAAATAAAGAATCCTACATCACGGAAATTAATTTATCACGGTAGAGTCTGGTACAGATTAACCGCGATAAACGAGGGTTTACTGTATATTAACTATTTCAACACTATAACATAGCATCCACTAGCACTCCTTCTGTATGCTTGTTCTCATCAGTTGTAATAACCTGAGGCATCTATAAACTGATAATAATATACCTCAGGACATATGATATACTAATCTTTGACAAAAGTGTATTATATGTAACTGAAGGTGTACTGTATAATCAAGGAACACAGTTAGATATAGTCACCTCCATGTCTTCTTGCTGGTTGGTCAAATTTTCCAAGGCACAGAGATCTGGTTTACACTTCACAGCCATTTCAGTTTCCACCTTAGGAATTTCAGCACACAGCTCTCTATTCTTTGACATTAGCTGACTGATTCTTAGTGAGATGTTAGAATGCTAAATGAGAAAAGGAAGGACATTGCATATTAAACAAGGATGATATTATTTTACTGTTTATTTGAGTCAAACTGTGCTTCAGTAGTGACATGTGCCTTCTTAAGGCACTAAAGAAATAAAGCCATGCATGATCTTACAGGGATTATGAACAGATTCATTTTGCAGATATTTTTATGTATGGATTAAATAACCAAATGTCTTTAAAATGGAAGAACAACACTTCATTTAGAAACATCACTGCCTTTTGTTCTTATCACAATGCACTTACTAGTCATTAAGTCAAACAAAAAAAGTCGCACCTACCAGGATGAATAAATCTTCAATTTCAAGTTCTTCAGTCAGGGACATGCCCCTCTCTCTCACAGTATCATTTAACATTTCCACAGCTTCTCGTAGTTCCTCCATAGGGTCTGCAATGTTGTCAGAGTCAAACCTTCCACTGTCAATGAAATGGGGGTCTACTTCCACTAAAGGTAAAGGGCAAGACTCTGGAAGAGTTGTGTCGCGATGTTGGCTCTGCAATTAAAGCGTTTGTTTTTAACACACGATTATATTCATTCAAATCAATCAATGTAATTACTTTTTATAAAGACTCTTTTATGATCATTACATTACAACCACTTACTGTTCAAGGCTAATTCATCAGAATTTAATTTACAAAATATGATTTTGTGAAATATGTTTAGCTTCAAACAATGTTTCCTTTGTTGTTTGCTATTATTCTGAAAGCATGGTAAAGTTCTTTGTAATAACTTGTATCTGAAAGTTACTATAAAAAAAGATGTACTTATTGGTTAAAGGTTGGTAAGAAATGTCAGTGGTTAGTGCTACTGCATTACAACTACAGGAGCCTGGATTTAATTACGACGCTGGTCACTGTCTATGTCAGGGCTGTTCAATTACAATTTCAATTGGGCCAGATTTTCAAAGCAATAAATTTAGCTGGGCCAGACATTTTCAACAGCCAGTAAGCAGCAGGTAATGACAAATTTTAAATCAACACAAATGAATGTCTTTAAAAACAAGTAATGTTTATTCCTTATTTCTCTTTTACATTTGGTCATCTCACTTCTGAAATAAAAAATAAACATTTTGCTCACATCTGACTCAGGCAAATCTCAAAGTGCATAAAATCAAAATGTGCACAGTAATAGCAATAACATTTGTCTCCATTTTGAAATGAGATCTACGAAATGTTTAAGAGCAAGGCATCAGGTATGGTGTGAAAGTAGATTGGTATATTTATTTTAGTGATTTGTCTTCAAAATGTCTTTTTACAGAGTTCTTTGTATCAAGTAATTAATTATTAATTATAATTATTACTATTATTTTTTTTACTTAATCTTATTTTTCTTGTTTCTTTGTTGATAAGCACCCGTTGAAGAATTTATTGGTAACAAAACATATAGTGCATACACCAAAACAACTGAAGTAACAACTAACAAAGTGCCATTTTTGATATGGTAAAATGACTGTAATACACTTGCAACCTTAAAACGCAGACTTCATCACATTGCTGTGTGTGACAAAACATTAGGCAGTTGACTGCTCACACATGTTTACTGATGGACAGGCTGGCATTTTGCATGGAGTATGTGTTAAATCAAAAGAGAAACAGCATGCAAAGATGCGCGAACACAAGGAGATCAGTGACAATCGCACTTTAGTGTGACTGCATGAAATCAGAAGGGACTACTGAATTCCACGGGGCACAGATATCTTCATAACAAGGGACCTATATAATAGGCAGAGGAATTTTAAATGTTTTGCATGCCTACTTTTTGTTTTGATGACCGGTTGCATTATATTCAGCCCTTCTTTCATTATTCTGGCACAAGTGTAACCAGTCTCTCATTGAAATTCACCATTTGGAATACACGGCCATCCCATTAGCAGCACCATGTACTTAGAAATATTTTCCTGCATGCGTGTCCAAGACTTTATTTTTGCCACAACTCCTTTACTCCCAGCGCAGGATATAAACTAGCCTTTATGTGGCTCAGGGATATGCAAGGAAAAGCCCATACTGACACATATGTTAACAAAAAATGGTCTTTGAATCTGTTACAATATAATTTGTTTAAAGTTTCAATGATTTCATTCCCAAATGGCGAACTAATCACCAAAGCCTATTGTTTGGTTGTATTTGCGATCAATTTTAGTTGCAGTCTGGAGCTCTGGTGGGACCACAGGCTGGGCCACTCAGCAGTTGGTTCTGGGCCACATGTGGCCCATGGGCCATCATTTGAATAGGCCTGGCCTATGTGAAGCTTTCAAATGATTTTTTGTCCCCATATGCTTTTTCAGAAACTCTAAATTCCTGCAACTTAAACTTGTGCTGTTCAGCTTGCCTAGAAACTTAAGGTTGACCTTTTATGAGTGAGTGTGGATGTGTGGATGAGTGTGTTATGTGATATAACTTTATTTAAGTCCAGGGTTGGAAATATAACAAGCAACAACAATACCCATCAAATAAAAACATGAATTACAAAAAAGAAGAAAACAAATTCTGACCTAGCTAAACGTAAGAGAGGAGTTTAGTGAGGCACTATAAAGACATATTACTTTTGGTATAAAGAAGCCCCAGTAGTGTTTCTTGACACACCTCTGCTGAATAATTTGTTGTCAAAAAGTACTCAATATGACTGTGTCAGATTGGGGATGTGGAGTATTGTTCACAATGACAACCAATTGTTTCTTCAGTCTGTCCTCCATTACTGCTTCCAGATAGTCGAAAGTGTGTCCCATAACTGAGCCTGCCATCTTAATCAGACTGTTGATTTGGTGGGCCTCTCTTGAAGTGAAGTTACCAGCCCAGCAAACAACACAGCATACAAAAATCTCACTGGCCATTACAGAGTTGCAGAATATCTAAAGTATGGCACCAAGCACATTAAAGGAGCACAGCCCTGCTCTTTCTTACTGTATACAGTCCTCTGTGGTGTAAGACCTGTGTGTCCCGTCACATATGTGGACACCCAGGTACTTGTAGCAGTGTACCACTTACACATCCACTCCCTGAATTGTGACCTTGCATAGGGGCTCCTTGGTGATTGTCAATCATCAGCTCCTTGGCTTTGCCAATGCTATTCTATTTTACATTAAATTATAACATTTCTGTTTTTTGGACTATCAACAATTATTTACTCTTATTGCCAAGGTTACAGTCAATTTCAATGTATATAATAATTTTCAGGTTGTATATTCCCTTACAAACATCTTCAGACACCACAGCTACTATACACCGGTTTTCTCACTTCACCTCCTTTAAGCTTTCATTATAAGTATCCCAGTTTGGAGACTTCATTTGATTGCTCTTTATGGACTTTTGTCACGGATGAAAGAGAGAAGAAAAAATAAAATAAAAAAGCATCCTTAATCAAGAATATAAGATTCCAGTGATGAGTTTACCTGTACCAAGGTTTAGCAAGAACTGTCAAATGCCAGAAAAACATAATCTACTATATAAAAGCGGTAGGGATTGTCCTTCCGTCCCGTGAGTGCAAAGCGTGGCGGTATTGCGCTTATCACAGACTTACTACTTGCGGCTTGTGGTACGAAGTGATACGATGTGAGGTGAGGTCTGGTGCTTCCATCGTTCCCTTGCTTTTGTGTGCATTGCACTGGAAAAATAGACAAAATTATGTCTCTGGAAATAAATAATATTGATGGAGTACAAATGCCTTACCGTGTAGTAAATATCAGGGGAGATGGTGCTTGCTCATTCTCATCTATAGCTCATTTAGTGCATAAAACTCCATCTTTAGCGGTACAGATTCGGGCTGACATTGTACGACTTTGGACAGGCACTCAAGGGGATAAAAAAACTTAGGTTTTCGGGAGATGTTATGAATGGGCACTTTGATGTTCTCATTCCCTACACTTACATGCCTGATGTACACATGGAGCGCACACAAACTGGGGATAAAAGTCGGATGCCTTAAAAGGCGGGTGAGCCTAGTAAAGGAATAATATCTGAAAAGAAAAATCAGTCAGACTAGAAGGGCAAACATTATATTTTTATACTTTTTCAGTGTATGCCAAATGTTGAACAATATTATTCTGACACATTTCATAGATGTATTTAATGTAAAAAAACAATTCAAATTAGCCAGTCCATTCCTCTTGATTAAAGACCGCACTTAAAACTCGTAAAACCTTATGGGATGCAGTAATGATTGAAAGATTACACTCCAAAAATGAAGTATCTGGAACTTGGATGAATCAGGCTTAAAAAAGGAAAGACTGAGGTTAAAATGAAATTTCCTGGATTAAAACCATAAAGCTAACTGGTGACCAAAATGGCTGGAGCCATTAGTGTGTTGGGATGACTAACGCTCAAATTATATCACTGAGTTTATAAGCTAAATGAGACATTTTTTTTCTGGAACAATAACATAGTCTCCTTTAATTCTTCACAACTTTTGCTGTTAATGTGGGATATTTCCTATCAAGAGAAACACCTCCCTTTACTGTATGTCTAAAAGGCTTCATTAATTTAAGAAAATGTAAACGTTACATGTCTAGAGAGTCTTTGCTAATCAATGCTGGCATCGCACATTGGCCTGCAAACTTGGAAAAAACTATTCATATGAAACGTTTCATGAGAGGGTTTACAAGAGGAATAATTTGGCCGTGTAAATTCAGAATGCAATTATTCACTTACACTTCTCATAGCTTTCTGTGTCACTGTAACCCACTGTTTAATTGTTGGTAGTTCAGAAAACAAACATGCTGTTATGTTTTAACCCTGTTCAAGTACCAGGAGCAGCATAGAACATTAATCTCCACTTTAATAATTGGAAAGAATGAAGTTGTGTAAATACACGTGTTCACAGTATTTGTTATGACCATGTTACATTCATGGCCTGACAGAATGTGGTTCAGTATAACTAAATGTGCATTTAGAACACTTTTTAGTGTTGCCATGTATTTATAGAAGTTGTGGGTTTATATTCAAGTCCATGCTTGTTACTTCAGAAATATTTTAAATCACCAAAGCTAAACCTCCTAAGTGTAACATATATATGACCAACCTCTAAAATCTCAAACAGGAACCAAACCTAAATTCTCAGCCCAAACTCTCTCAAATCACAAAGTGGAAAACCATTAAAAGTACAATGAAATTAGACAATAGATATTATTGAAAGCTGCAGCATTTAAACCAGTGCTTCCCAGACTCAGTTCTGGGGACCCACTGTAGCTGCAGGTTTTGGTTCCAACCAGCTTCTGTTTTTAATTGAACTCCTGGGCTAATTAAGTTATCTGTTATTTTCCAAGTTCTTTGTTTTCAAAACAATATAGAAATTAGAAAACTAAGTTTGCTAAAAAAAAATCTTATTCTTCTTTTTCTTTCAGCTGCTCCCCTAAGGGGTCGCCACAGCAGATCATCTTCTTCCATATCTTTCTGTCCTCTGCATCTTGTTCTGTTACACGCATCACCTGCATGTCCCCTCTCACCACATCCATAAACCTTCTTTTAGGCTTTCCTCTGTTCCTCTTGCCTGGCAGCTCTATCCCTAGCACCCTTCTCCCAATATACCCAGCATCTCTCCTCTGCACATGTCCAAACCAACGCAATCTCGCCTCTCTGACTTTGTCTCCCAACCGTCCAGCCTGAGCTGACCCTCTAATGTCCTCATTTCTAATCCTGTTCATCCTTGTCACACCCAATGCAAATCTTAGCATCTTTAACTCTGCCACCTCCAACTCTGTTCTCCTGCTTTCTGGTCAGTGCCACCGTCTCCAATCCATATAACATAGCTGGTCTCACTACCGTCCTGTAGACTTTCCCTTTCACTCTGATACCAGTCTGTCACAAATCACTCCTGACACTCTTCTTCACCCATTCCACCCTGCCTGCACTCTCCTTTCCACTTCTCTTCCACAATCCCCATTACTCTGTACTGTTGATCCCAAGTATTTAAACTCATCCACATTCGCCAACTCTATTAAAATGTACCAAGCAGTTATATGGGAATAACATATTTTTTTCCTTTTAACAATATTTTCATCTTGACTTTCATTCTACTTTGTACTTTTCCAGGTGTTTAATTGTTTAATTAATCCATTATTTACTAATTAATGTGTCTGATGTTAAAGTACTTGCAGCCTTTGATTATCAGTGTTGTTTACCTGAGTATCTGCTCTGCTTGTTTTTAATTGTCATTAATAAAATACAATGAAGGGGGAAGACTGCCCAGAGAAAGTGCAAAATATAATGAAATCAACAAAAGACAGTTAAGCATTTAAATCTATAGCAAAAGCAGAAATATTTCTAAATGTCTTATAAATGTAAAAATCACACTGCTGTGCTTTTCTGAATGTGGAATCTTCTTCTTCTTCTTTTAGCTGTGCCTGTTAGGGGTTTGCCACAGCAGATCATCCAAAATTGTTGTCCACATATTAGTTTGGCAAACTTTTACGCTGGATGCCCTTCCTGATGTAACCCTCCCCATTTATCCGGGTTTGGGACTAGCACGAAGAAGAAAAATAATACAAGCTAAATAAATGAAATCAGTGTGATCAGGTGTTGTCATTGATTAGGAATCTTGTTGAAACAAAAACCTGCAGCCACAGGGGCCCCCAGGACTGAGTTTGGGAAACAATGATTTAAGCTAAACTGATACTGTAATTCTGACTATCTGTTTTTTAAAGTCTGCCATATTCAGTTTCCCAGGTGATTTGGAGCTGCCGGCATTGAGTACAAGGCATGAAATTTGTAACATGCTACTGTGCCACCGTAACTGCCTTCTGGCCACTTACAGTATTTTATGAGGGTGCTCAGTCTGCTTCAGAATCATTAGACTCCGAAACAACCCCGGAAGCACCAAGCACAACATAGGAAAGAGGTATGGTGGATGTCAATACATCTTAGGAAGCCCTCATGCACACATCTACACCTGGACAGTTATTTGCACATTATTGGCATGCTGAAAGTAAATGGAGTACATAGGGAGATTCCATGTAAGCAAAAGGAGAATATGCAAACTCTGCACAGATAGAGACAAGGTAAGAATTTTAAAGTAGGCCATTGGGGCTGCAAGGAATCAGCATTAATCAATGTCACTATGTCACCAAGAAATTGAAATACAATTTTTTATATAAACAAAATAGAATGCAAAATTCAGTGTACATAAAAACAACATTGTCCAACCCAACTATTTTTGAACTTGCTTGGTCAGTTTGTAGACGCAGTCTATCAATACCTCCTCCTTGACCAAAGAAAGCACAGAAGTGAGTCCATCTTCTATCCCTGTTGAAGAGGGCAAGCTCTCCATGCCATGTCCTCACCACATTGTACATGGCACCGCTGAAGTGTCTTGAGCAGTTGCATCACTACCTGGTATGGGGACTATAATGCGTCTGATTGAAAATCCATACAACGGATAGTGTGCACTGTGGAGATGATCACTGGGATTTCTCTCCCTTCCACCATAGATATGTTTGCAAACCTCTGTAACCATAAGGCCTTCAGCATTGTGGGGGATATTAGTCTCTTTTTCTTGCTTCCATCCAACAGATGGTATCAGAGTTTGCAGACAAAATTATCCATTCCTTTAAATTGTCATATTGTCATATTTATTGGCTAAATAATGCACTGTGATCCTGTGAAACATTAATTTTATACCACTGTATAATGTATCAAGGTATATGTATAGATGGTATGACAATAAAGCCCACTTGACTTGACTTGATTCAGGATTATGAAAGCCTGTAGACTAGTCTGCTTCGCTGTTGCAGGAATTTGCCATGAAATGGAATGGGCTAAAGGAACATTTGCATAAAGAAATTTTTAATCGTGTTCCTCCCATTACTAGTTCCAAAAAGAACACGGGGCACAAAATCAAACTTGCTAAAATAAGGTCTTACTTCAGCTCCAAAAAACGTCTTACTTGTGCAGATTTATCAAGATGCAGAACAAAATGCAATGTTGTTAAGTAAAAACTAGCATTTGGCCTGTTCTAGTCTTGGCTGAGAATCACTCAGTTGGGTGAACTGAAAGATCTGTATATATTATTAATTTGAGTTATGTTCATGTGCTTTACTCCCCTTCATCTCAAAATCCTATAATCTGATAACCAATCAAAAGTCCTTTGTAGTAGAAAGGCATGACCTTCAGATGGTTGCCCTATACATACATTCTGCACTATTGATATGGATTTTAGGCATATTCATTTAATGTATTTTAACAAATTAAGTAATTCAAAAGATGACATGTCCAATGGACAATTTCATTTTAAAGTTCTTCAAAACTGATAAAAAAATCTCTTATCATTCACTTTAAGAAAGCATTACAGTGATCCCTCGCTACTGTATATGGTGCTTCGACTTTCGCGGCTCCACTCCATCCCGGATTTTAAATGTAAGCATATCTAAATATATATCACAGATTTTTTCGCTGGTTCACGGATTTCTGTGGACAATGGGTATTTTAATTTATGGTACATGCTTCCTCAGTTGGTTTGCCCAGTTGATTTCATACAAGGGATGCTATTGGCAGATGGCTGAGAAGCTTCCCAATCAGAGCACGTATTACGTATTAAATAAAACTCCTCAATGATATATGATATGCTTCCCGTGCGGTGCTTCGCATACTTAAAAGCTCTAACAGCACCTATTGATTTTTGATTGTTTGCTTTTCTCTGTCTCTCTGACATTCTCTGCTCCAGACAGAGGGGCTGTTCGCACACTGGACTAGAGGATACGGACGTTCCTCTAAAAAATGCTGAAAGACTCCCTTCACATTGCTCCCTTCCTTGCGGCCACTTTATTGCGGTGCTTCGCATACTTAAAAGCCCAACAGCCCTATTGATTTTTGATTGTTTGCTTTTCTCTCTCTCTGTCTCTCTCTCTCTCTCTCTCTGACATTCTCTGCTCCTGACGCACACTCCTTTGAAGAGGAAGATAATGTTTGCATTCTTTTAATTGTGAGAAAGAACTGTCATCTCTGTCTTGTCATGGAGCATAATTTAAACTTTTGACTAAAGGGTGTTATTCCATGTCTAGAGGGCTCTAATAATGTTAAAAAAACGTATTTAGAAGGTGGTAAACAGGTTTTCTATGCTCTGTGAAAATATTTGATTTATAAATAAAGAATCCTACTTTGCGGAAATTCATTTATTATATATAAACAAGGGTTTACTGTATAGCTTTCTGCCATTACTCATTAAACATTTCTAAAAACTTATCAATATTTTCTTCGTAAACATATTTCTATATAGCAGTAGGCACTTGTAAGTTAGGGTAAGAAATCGTTTGAAAAGCATATCCTACAGGATAGAAACATACTGGCAAACTCTTTGAAATTGTAATTTTCATACAACTCTACAATTAAGAAGACCAGTCAGCTCCAGAAAAAGGGCAGTAAAGTCATGGTTTGCTATTTCATCTTTGCTGGTAAAGAACAGCTGGTGTACACACAATTTTGGTTTCAAAGCAAAAAGGATATTAAGCTCTGCTGTCTGGGCTTATATGTTTCTGGAAAAGCTACCTCACCATTAAAAAATACTGCAGAAGACGTATTTCTAAAATCAGTGTCATTGAATGGTTTTCACAAGCCATGTGTAAGAGTATGACGTTAGGAGTCTAACACATAATCGCACAATGGCAAATAGGATAAGCAAATTCAAATTCTTACATTTCTGGGAATCTACAATACTTCTAAGTACTAAATCATGCAGCTATTGTAGAGGCCCTAATGATTTATATATAGCTTGTGTCAGAAATGTGTGGTATTATGTCATGTGATGGACTGGTGCATTTTCTAGGATAGCTCCTACGTTGTACATGGTGATGCCAGAATAGGCTTAGGCTCCCTATAACCCCAAAATGTACGGATCAATAGAACAGGATGAATTAAAGCCATTTATCTATTAGACAGTGTAATAAGCATGGTAAATACACATGGTTATTAAATTAGCCAATAATTACTTTAACAGTCTTCACCCACAATTCAAGCATATCTGCATGTCCTCATTCTAAGATGAGGAAGACAAACCCTCACAAAAGACATTCCTAAGTTTTGCTTTATTCATGCCTCTCACTTCTACATACATAAAGACTTGAAATTAAGATTTTTATTAAATACTTAGGAAAGATGACAGCAAGGTGATAAAGTAGTTAGCACTGTTACGTATGAGCTCCAGGTAGCTTGGCCTGATCACTATTGTATGCTCTTCCACAGGGAAGGTCACTTTTTTACAGTTGACATGTTCCATTTGAGCCTGCTACACTCATCTGACATAATGTCACTCTCCATGGCAAGGCACTTCTTCCATCACCTTTCTTTGGGTCAAAGCAACAATGTAACTGCATTACCTTTGCTTAGGGGCACTTCCTTCACAAAGTGTTCTCAACGGGCTGCCAGAAAGTAATAAAGATCTTAACTATACATTGTTCTCCTCTCTTGTTAAATAAATCTTAGGCTGGAGAGGTCCATTCATTTTTAACATCGAAGATGAGCCACTTAAAAGTTTTGTTTCTTTCCTAGTGTACTGTATATTTAAACACAGGGGACTCTAGTGTCTGTACTACAACTTGTCTGAAGAAGGGGCCTGAGCTGCCTTGAAGGCTCACATATTGTGATCTGTTCAGTTAGCCCAGTGGTTCTCAAACTGTGGGGCAGGCCCCCCTAGGGGGGCGTGAAATAACACAAAGGGGGCACGAAGATGTGAAAAAAATAAAACAAGAATCAAAAATATGAAAAATACATCTATTGAAACCAAAACAAATTAACTTAAACTACATTCTGATACTAGAAAAATAAATATAGAGTTAGATAAATGTCAATAAAAGTTAAGTAGGTATAATAAAATATGCATCTATGATATATCATTAATTAAAAAAGAACAAATTGGTATTAGTGGGCTCCTTTCAAAAAAACATTAGGGGGGGCGCGATTAAAACTGTTATGAAAACTCGGGTCGCAAATACTTAAAGGTTGAGAAACGCTGAGTTAGCCAATAAAAGGTGTCATTTTGCTTGACTTCTCATTGCAATAAATTACGCATAAATTTCATTTTCCAAACTTGCTTATCTAGCGCAGTGATGCTTGGAGTTAGGGTCCAGATCAGATAGCAGTTCATAACAAGGCACTATCAAACACATTCATTCACACAGTTACTAGGCCATCCTGGACCAAATTAAATTTGCCGGTAGGTACACTTGAATAATATTTTGAGTTATTGTTTCCTTAACGCTTTAATTTTTATACTTTAAAATACACTCCAGTTACTTAATGTTCATAACGAAATAATTAAGGTACAATATCTGATAGAGAATGATGGCTATCTGTTCATCTATATATTAAGTTTATCAAATACAATGCCAAGACCATCCAAAATCTAACATGGCAATACACCTTGAGAGAATGGTCCATAATCCTGGCTTCAAATCTTAGCGGGGTCACTGAGTGGAATGTTTGTGTTCTCCCTGTGTCCAGGTACTCTTATTTCTTTATATATCTTTTGTTACTGGCCATTAATTATGCTATCTCCTCTTAAAATTCCTCTTAATATTTTGTGTTGTACATACCTAATAATAATAATTTCAAAATTATTTGAAAAGAAATAAAACAAATAATTTTTATTTTACAGAGTAACGCTAGCTGTTTATGCACAACTGAAATGCTTTGTTGGTATATTGTGAAACCATGCTGGCATTGTAACCATATGATTCATATAAACTGCTCAAAAAAATTAAAGGAACACTTTGAAAACACATCAGATCTCAATGGGAAAAAGAAATCCTCCTGGATATCTATACTGATATAGACTGGGTAATGTGTTAGGAACAAAAGGATGCCACATCGTTTGATGGAAATGAAAATGATCAACCTACAGAGCCCTGAATTCAAAGACGCCCCAAAAATCAGAGTGAAAAAATTATGTGGCAGGCTAGTCCATTTTGCCAAAATTTAATTGCAGCAACACAAAATTGTACGCAGCACTTTGTATGGCCCCTGTGTTCTTGTATACATGCCTGACAACATCGGTGCATGCTTCTAATGAGATGACAGATGGTGTTGTGGGGGATCTCCTCCCAGATCTGGACCAGGGCATCACTGAGCTCCTGGACAGTCTGAGATGCAACCTGGTGGCATTGGATGGACCAAAACATAATGTCCCAGAGGTGTTGGATTTAGGTCAGGAAAGTGTGGTGGCCAGTCAATGGTATCAATTCCTTCATCCTCCAGGAATTGCCAGCATACTCTCACCACATGAGGCCAGGAATTGTCGTGCACCATGAGCCACTGTACCAGCATAGGGTCTGACAATGGGTCCAAGGATTTCATCCTGATACCTAATGGCAGCCAAGGTGCCTTTGTCAAGCCTGTAGCGGTCTGTGTGACCCTCCATGGATATGCCTCCCCAGACAATCATTAACCCACCACCAAACTGCTCATGCTGAATGATGTTACAGGCAGCATAATGTTCTCCATGGCTTCTCCAGACCCTTTCACTTCTGTCACGTGCTCAGGGTGAACCTGCTCTCATCTGTAAAAGCACAGGGCACCAGTGGTGCATCTGCCAATTCTGGTATTCTATGGCGAATGCCAATCGAGCTGCATGCTGCTGGGCAGTGAGCTCAGGGCCCATTAGAGGACATGGGGCCCTTGGGTCACCCTCATGAAGTCTTTCTGGTTGTTTGGTCAGAGACATTCACACCAGTGGCCTGCTGGAGGTCATTTTGTAGGGCTCTGGCAGTGCTCATCCTGTTCCTCTTGCCCAAAGGAGCAGATACTGGTCCTGCTGATGGGTTATGGACCTTCTATGGCCCTCTCCAGCTCTCCTAGAGTAACTGATTGTCTCCTAGAATCTCCTCCATGCCCTTGAGACTGTGCAGGGAGACACAGCAAACCTTCTGGCAATGACACGTATTGATGTGCCATCCTGGAGAAGTTGGACTACCTGTGCAACCTCTGTAGGGTCCAGGTATCGCCTCATGCTACCAGTAGTGACACTGACTGTAGCCAAATGCAAAACTAGTGAAGAAACAGTCAGAAAAGATGAGGAGGGAAAAATGTCAGTGGCCTCCACCTGTTAAACCATTCCTGTTTTGGGGGTCATCTCATTGTTGCCCCTCTAGTGCATCTGTTGTTAATTTCATTAACACCACAGCAGCTGAAACTGATTAACAACCCCCTCTGCTACTTAACTGACCAGATTAATATCCCATAAGTTTCATTGACTTTATGCTATACTCTGATTAAAAAGTGTTCCTTTAATTCTTTTGAGCAGTATATATAGTATTATATCAGTATGATGTTAGGCAGGCTGAATTACTTTTTCATGGCCACAAACTCAGAAGGGAGATTAAAATTCAAAACCCTTGCTTCGGCATGTGTTATTCTATTTTATTGTATCTGTTTTATGTTAATTTTTCTTTGTGTCTTTTGTTAACTATATTTAAATATATGGAAAGCATTTTGAGCTATAAAAATGACCTGAATAGAAATTAAACTGGAAAACTACCCAACACTGGTTCTGCCTTGTACCCAGTCCTGCTGGGACCCCCACAATCAGCAGGTTTCTTTAATATTGGGCCATGAGAACTACATCTTCAGAATCAGAATCCTATCTTCCGAGATCACTTTTCCTGCATCCCACCTTTGAACCTTCTATTCTTCACAAAAGAGACAAAGCTGGAAGGCAAAGGTACTGCTTTGATATTCACAATGTGTAGTCACTGAGACACATCACCCACACCACACCATATTGGATTTATAATGGGAGACCGGTAATTACAGATGTTCAACTGACACTTCACCTTGCTTCAGGGTGAACTGGTTGAGCCATTATGGAAACTGTGATAGCATTTCTCACCTCCTCAAGTGTACTGGTGATATGTTACCTAGTATAAAATTGCCCATAATGGATACAATTTACCCCAGATACAAATATTTGCAATTTTTTCCTTTCAAGAATTCTCCAGAACATGATTGAAATATGGTTTGCTTCATGTGTTAAGCTCAAAGAACTCTCTTGCTAGTCTGAAGACTGCGCTAATCGAATCAATAAAATGAAAAAAAAATCTACTTACATGGCAATATCTATTAGCAATTCTAAAATATTGTTTGATAGGTATCTGCCTTTCCTGGGATTTTAACTTGGTGTCGGCACCACTCAAAAAAAAAGACCATATGAAGGAAATGTTTTTCAGTTATGTGGTTCACAGCAGTGGGTTGGAAGCATACTTTCCTGGCATTGTCATAGTGCATATGATCAAAATAAAACAAACAAAAAATCTTGAACACCAGTCAAAATGTGATTAAATTAGTGGCAAAGGAGTTTTGTAGGTTATAATTCAAACCATTAATGTTAGTTAAGTCCACTTGTATAAAACACTCTCATTTTGCCAGGTCCTCTATGACATGATGTTTGAGCTTCATGGCATTTCTTAAAATCTAAAGGCTTCAAAGTTTTGTTTTTTATTTCACTTATTTTGCTGTACAGGGAAGAACAGTGACAAAAACCTTGTAGGGCCGAGGTTGAAATCCTAACCCTATCACTTTTTGGTATTTTCTGGTTTTTTTAGGATAACTTGCTCTTTCTCCACATCATAAGCTGTGTGTTAGGGAAACTACTAATGCCAAAGTGGCCATTGTGAGCAAATGTAGGTAGGTGTTTCAGTATTGTGCGTGATGGACTGTTGTCTCAGATCATGTTGGCTTCTACCTTTGAAACAACTGATATTGGAAACATGTCTTGGAAAAAAAAATGGTTTAGAAAATTGATAGGCTATTGTAGAAAAACAATTAATAAATAATACAGCATTAGCGAAACTACGTCTTAAACTAGAAGAATTGAAAACCTGAGGATAACCATTGTGACATTATTTTCACATATACACTACTCTTTTGTCTACAGAAATAATAGATTTTATTCCACTTGCACTACTTAATCTGAATTTTGCTGTCTCTACTGATTAAAATTTCATTCATTGTAGCCCACAGGACATTCCCTGACTGCTTATTTGCTGACTAAACAATAATTTCCATGGTTTCTTACATGCAACTCAATATTTTTGAACTCTATAATTTGGACATGTTTACCACCTGCTGTTTGAGTTTTATATGTTTGTGTTTATGACAACCTGGTAAACATGTATGTATGTTCTATTACGTCCATCACAAGAAAAAGAACACAGAACAATAATGGTGAAGAGCAGAAACTCATTAATCTCTGTGTGGGAGCCAATGATCATTTTACTCACTCCTTAGGCAGTAAGGGTTTGCCTGCTGGAGCTATTTTATGAATATACTCATTATATTTTCAGAGTTTCTGATCTCAAGGTGGAAGGCAGCCCACAAATCAAGAAGAAAAGGCAGCACTCCGGTTTCCACAGCACTCCAATCAAAAAAAGGAATAGCCTCCTGGCGTCTGGCCTGAGCAGGGTCATTAGGAGGTGGCAGTGAATCTGAGAATCAAAGGTATATATGCGTATGAAACACATTAAGCCACATTTCAGCTAGAAATTCAGGCTAGACGCCTGACCATGAAACTAATCCCATGACAAAATCACTTCCCTATAAAGGTGGGAAGAAGAGTGAGTAGAAGAAACTGTTAAGAGATGCGGTTACTTTTCATGTTTACAAGATTGAGGAGACATCCTGTTTTTTTGATGAGAGAATGAACTCTATATAGGAAGGTCCAATGATGAACAGAGCACAACTCTTACTGCAAGCTCTCACTTTAAGCACAAAACAAGTTTGTCATTATTTATTTTCTTCATCTCCTGGGCATCACCAAGAGGTGGCAGCAGTTTTACTCTGTGCTGACATTGAAATACTGAATGCACCTACAGAAGCATTGTGCATCCATCCACATAAACTGGGAGTCAGAGCCTTTCCTAGCAACAAAAGACACACAGCAGGAAGCAACTTCAGAAGGACACCTATAGATCATGGGATAACCCCATACTTATTTAAACTTGTGCCTGGGTGCCGTGGTCCTGAGTTATTGACGCAAGACCTGATAGTCATGATATAACCAGTCAAGGACAACTGTGGAGCTTGCTAACACTACAAGCAGAAGGAGATTTGTTTAGCTCACGTGGTATACTGGTCAGATCTTTTTTGTGCATCTCAACTTTGTTTTCACACTAAACTATTTTCTTGTACACTGAAGGTATGCACTGATTTGTACAATTGAACTGTGACAATCCATTATGTACATGCTATAAATGTAAATGAATTTTACAACATACTCTCACATATAAAGAGTCTTCCCATGGATGTATTAATTTATTAAGCATTTATAAGTTGTAGATGATGGATTGTGAAAAAGCTCTGTACTGCGTACACACACTTACTATAATTACTGCTTAGAAGCATAATGTTGCTTGACCATAGGTATTACAAATTACATCCATTACTTTTTCCCAGAGTTTTTTCCAGGTGTCATGAAATGGGAGCACTACTGAATATCAATTAAGACAATCTATGTTTTTTATTTCAAAAAATGAAGTTTATCATGGTGCCGGGGAGGGGCGACATGCTATGTGCTGGTTGAACATTCAAGTGAGACTCTTTACATTTGACAATATTACTACTACTACATGGGAAAAATGATTAGAAAAATGGCAGTTTAATTCCATTATCTAAAAATGGTTCACAGCATGAGTAACTAGCAGAATCCACCATTATGCCGTACAATGAACTTATACATTTCTGACTGTATAAGTAAAAATATGCTTGTGTTTGTCCATGTGTGTATATTTGTAAGTTCACACGTAGCAGAAAAATGTTAAATTATTACATTAAAATCCAAGAAATGACCTGAGAGAGTCCCCACAAGCTGCTCCTTTTCTGTATCCTAATTCCAACCATACTTATAGTTGTAGTGCTTTGTATAGCTGCCTGTTGAAATTATCATACTTTCATGGATGTAACCCAGATCAGTAAATGATGTCATGTCATAAGTATTTGTTTCTTAAGCAACAATCCTTATGTCATCTTTATTACAGAAGAATGTTTTCATGCACTATTTAAGTCTCAGTTCTTGCCAAATGAAAAATAAAAATATAAACAAAACCATTGTTAAAATGCAGAGTTTAATTTATCCACTTAACCAAGGGCATGAGGTCAGAATCTTACTTTTGGACACAAGTGTTGCGACAAAAGAAATTACTTTATACTATGAAAAAAATTATTGTAATATCTGCAAGGTGCATTTTGGCATTAATTCACAGCTAAAAGATTTTATTGTGAGTCTGGATCAATTTAAAAAGTGTGAAAGTCATTGCTAGGGCATTTAGAGTCACAGTAATAGCATCTTCCTCCAGCAATGTAGCTTTTGTAAAATAAATACATATACTTTAAGAAAGGTCCTCACTTTTAGATTTAGCTAAAGCATTGATATTTTAATATATATGTAATTTATGCAAAAGTATCGGTTCACAAGCATTATTATATTTATTTTAGAAAAATAAATATAAGTAAATATACTATACTATACAGTATGACAGTATGTTAATTATTACATCATAAAATATTTATATATTATATATTATATATACTGCGGTGGGTTGGCACCCTGCCCAGGATTGGTTCCTGCCTTGTGCCCTGTGTTGGCTGGGATTGGCTCCAGCAGACCCTTGTGACCCTGTATTCGGATTCAGCGGGTTAGAAAATGGATGGATGGATGGATATTATATATAAGACTGGTTTCTGCCTTGAACACAATTCTACCCGGGGAGTATCCCACGATCTGGGGATGTAAATGTGTGCCCTCCAAATGTATTACCTTCAAAATACTTGTTGTCTCCCATTATGATTAGACACCAGTACATTACCATTTTTTTGCTTTTTTGGGGATGTTTCTGTCATGATATGATATGGCTCTACTTATGTCTTCACTTGTATACAATTGCACCACATTATGCCACCTCATGTGTTTTTCTAATATCACTATGTAACTAACACAATAAATTTCAGCAGTTTTAGATCCTAGATTACTCAACGTTTTCTCATGAAATATATATAATTACAGTATAACTACAGCCTAACTGGATAAAATAAAAAGGAAAAAAAAAACACTTAACTGAGTAACTTTGCAAAATGTAGATCCTGTTACAGGGACAGCTTTGCCTGCCTGTGTACCCATAAACAACAACTTTCATACGCTGTCATATGATGAGGGACAGACTACTAGCAGCTGTCAACATATTTTATTTAGAAACAAGAGTGCCAAAAATGAGTTTTTATTTTAATACAAATGACTTAATGATACAAACCTGGCAAAAAAGGGTTATAACCAAATGTAAGAACAAAATAAGAAAACAATAAATGGAAAACAAGTTCCCCGTGCCTCTCTGAGTATAACTGCATACTGTTGAATTCCTCTCAATCCAGACTTAGTGCCACAAGCACCAAAATATCTTTGGCACTCACCTCTCTAGATCAACACTTCTCTCTTTGTTCTCTTCTAAGAAAATGGCCAGAAATCCTACTTTCCAAGTTGTGGCCTTGCAAAACTCACCTACCAAATCTATGCTCACTCCAGGAATGTGCCTGAGGCTGCATTATACTCCAACAGAGGATAATTTCCAGGGAAGTCTCTGGAATAATGTCCAGGACTAGGAAAACCTCAGGAGAGTACCACTGACATCTCCCTAGAGAGCTTGTGCTCTCTTTCTGGCATCCCTTGGTCACCATGCTGGGAGCCGCAGAAATATAAGAAAATATAACAACATTATGTTCTCAAACCTTCTGCATCCAATTCTGGGTCATGATAGACCGGAGCCTATCCTATTATCATACATGCATGTTGTATATCAGCGTATACACATAGTTCTCTTGTTAGAGTGTATTAGTAGAAAAAGAAAGAAAGAAAAGCTAAGAAATTGTAAAAATAGATATTCCTTTTGAATTTTGTCTAAATCCTGTAAATTACATTAGATTAATTCCAATTATTGTACCTTATCGAGGCTTCTCTTTTGGATTTGATTCTCTTCTCTTTGAACTTTTTCCAGGAACTCTGTCAACATGCGTGTATCCTGTAATTCAGAGGTTTGCTGCTTCAAAGCACTCAACACAGATAGATATCTAATAGGAAAAGGGAAAAAAATGACATACTGACATTACCTTAAAAAATGCTATTTTCTTAGCACTAAGAGGTCAGCATCAGCAGGACTTAAAAAAATGCAACATTTATTGTTATGTGCAGCTCAAAGTCTTTTGAATGAAGTGGCTGTGACTCTATATTCTAGTTACTCAAGAAAGGGAGACACAAAATTTTGCAAGTGAAATGAGGTGGCCAACAAAGCAAAGTAATGCTGAAGTCACAAGTAGGCTTCATGTATCCTACAGTCATAAAGCACACCTCCAGAAAAAAAAAAATCCTTCCCATTCCTAATTCTCCAGCTTAAGCAATGTTTCCTTTCTACTTTTAGCAATCAATGCATTACAAGAAAACTAGGTATTACATATTTTGGTGGAGTTATCCTATAATGAGCTGTTGTAAAATATTAGGCTTATTTTTACAAACCTTTTCCCTTGTATTTTCACCCAAATATATCTGGTTCTTTTTCCAAGAGATTTTCCCACAAGGTTCAAGTAATGGAATCATAATTAAACATTAGATAAGCTCATTTATATTTTCTGTTTCATAAATGAAGGTTATCATGGCACCAAGAGAGTGGCAAAGTGTTGCATGTTGGTTGAACATGAAAGTATGAATTTCACTGTACTCTGCACACGTCACACCACTACTTTTACTACTATGACATTAATTAAATTATGAATTAAATGTAGTAGCTAGGTATTACAGTCTTTATCATATGCACAATGTTGCATTCAGAAATATTAAAGCATGTGCTAATGCCTTATTAGTGGATTCAATATTATCAACATCACCCCTTTTTAACAGCCATTTTCTTGGTTTTCTGACGTTAACCACAAAATTTCCTTCCTCGTTCCAAGGTCTAGGGCACCCTTTGGGATAAGAACTATTCTTTTCATATTATCTTACATCACCTCCATTTGTGTCTTCTTTGATCTTACTCCTGGTTTCACCTCCTTCACTGCCATCTTGGTACATCTCTTCATCTAATCATCAACTACCCTTCGCTCCACATATCCAAGTTGCCACATGTGGACCCCAAATAAGTCTTTTTCTTAACTTTGCATTTGTCTTCCTCTGCATCTGACACTTCATTCATCGATCTGTGTTCTTTCTAGTTTTGTTTCACGTTTTGCTTTGTGGTGTATGGCCGGCTGTTCATCCCAGCCAATACCCTCAAGCCGCCAGGTGGAGCCCTCCCTGCAGTATGGAGGTTCCCCGAAGACCAGCAGGGCATCATGGACATTGGAGTTTTTATACACAGCCCTGCTGGATACCATGGGGACCACTAGGAAACGCTGCAGGGAGGAACAGTGTTTATTTACCCTACGCCCCGGAAGTACGTCCGAGTCACATGGACAAGGGGAATGACGTACTTCCAGGGTGAAGAAAAGGACTTTTGATTTGACCCAGAAGTGATAGAAGATCACATGGACTGGGGATTGGAACACTTCCGGGTCAGGGACTATAAAAGGATTGTGTGAGCTCCCAGACGGAGAGCTGAGCTGGGTGGAAGGGTGGCAACGCGTTTGGGAGTGGTGGAGAGTTTATTGATTTGTGATTGGTGATTTATATGAGTATTGTGGAGGAGAGGGTGCTTTGTGCACTGTTGCATAAAAATAAAGTCAACATTTGGACTTTTATCTGGTGTCTGGAGTCTTGGACAAGGGTTCAAGGGAGCGATACTGCCCCCTATCTGTCACAACTTTTTCCAACCATGCCTCAGATATTACTCCTCACACAGCTTTTATAAACTATACTCATCACTGCCTGAAAGACTCATTTAAAGATCAGAATGGGGGACAGCTTCTACAATTTCTTTCATGTACCTCTCTCCCTGACTATCAGTGCTGAGCCCACAACTCCAACTGTTCTCACAGTGTCACCTAATTAGCAGAACCTCGCTACTTTCTCTAAAACAGCTCCACTGACGATCTCTAAATATACATCAGCATTCTATTAGACTGTATTTAGCAAATATACTGAGTGACTACCTGTCATACGTAACTAACTGCTTAGCTAGTAAGACACCATTGTATGGGCAAACAATGCTATTTGAATTAGGTGGGTCAGTACCAAGTGATTGTGCTTTAGGCAAAAGGCAAGACTAAAGATCTAAATGGCTTTGAATGTTGCAGATGTGGTGGAATAAGTGTAATGCCCTAGGGGTTTGAAGTGTGACAGGCCATAGGTATATTGATAATGTACAAAGAGGAATGATAGTTTTGTGTTCAAGTTGCCAAAACTGGTGCAGAGTAACATACAGGCTACAATCAGGAAAGTAAAAGCTAAATACAACATGTCAAAAATTATGACTTGTGCATTGCCATGGATTTGGTTTGGCAGCCAATGACTCCAATGACTTAACCAAGGCTCACTTCTATCACCAAAAAACAAAAGAGCGCCTACTGACTCATGCTAAGGACAGGACACAAATAAGACAGAAACCCATGTATCCATAGATCCCTTCTGGAGTTATAGAAGCCCTTTCCAAAACAGGGGTGCTTTATGATGTCGCCAATCAAACCAATTTAAAACTGAACCCATTAGGCTCTGCGATGGACTGGTGCTCTGTCTATCCGTGATTCCTGCAGTGTGCACAGTGCTGCTGGGAATGGCCTGTTACCCTCAGGTAGACTTGAAAATGTTATGTTACACTATGAAATGTCAGTAACATCATGGAGGGTGTCAACAATCCAACTTGGTGTTTATGGTCTGGTAATATGAGCTGTGTTTTCAGAGTGCACATTCGGTTACTTTTGGCCTGCTGTTCAGTGCATTGCTTACTTTATAAGTTGCTTCTGTAGTTTACAGAAAATTCACATATGTAAAAAAATGAATTTCATAGAACAATGCTCTGTTATTTACTACTGAAAACGGAGCAGAAAACACTCTTGGTTCTGAAATCTTAGTTATTCATCGTGGGCTATACTTACAAACAAGTTGAAAAGGTATAAAAATTTCATAAATTGCGAAGTGGTAAAACTTAACAATACATGCTTAATATAGATTTTGAAATATAACAGAATTTAATACACAGTTAAATTAATTGTTAAATACTTAAATTGAAAATAAGCAAAGCAAACAGTAAAATTAATTTTCAGTATCTAATTTTATGAGTAGAAAGATATGAAATTATAACAATTAATTTCAAAATGAATTATACATACATATTTTTTAACAATTTCATATGAAATGTTTGTTCTGCTGAGATCTGCCATGCTTTCCATTGAACAACTTACATGTCCTCTAATTGGCCCATTTGGGACTGAAGCTTCTCTGCTAGATAGTGTCTTCTGTGTCGTAGCTTTTCCACCTCCTGTTTTAGCGCACGAAGCTCCATTCCTCGAGAAACCACTTCTACTTTTAATAGGCTGCTCTCCCTCTCAGCTGCACTCATTGATTCTGGATCTCCACTCAGTGGGGTGTCAGAAGAAATGGAAGATTCCACTGTTTTTAGCCATTGTCCCAAGTCATTCATGTCCTTCTGCACTTTGAAAGACTGTCCAGTGTCAAAATAACATAAGTGAAACACAAGGGGAAAAAAAATCACTGCAACACTGTTAGACCTAGATGTTGATGAATGTACATGCATCTCATTTACAGGCTAATAAAAAAATGGAAGCAGTCCATTGATTTATGCAAACTGTTAAGACCAACTATTTTCTTAATTCACTCATGCAGGGTATCTTCACAGGCAATCTGAGCTACCCCAGCAAGCATAGGGTACAAGATACGAACAATCCCTGGACAGGGCACCAGTCCATCACAGGGTGAACACACTCACACCCAGACCAGTTTAGCATCACCAATTCACTTAAACCTGCATGTCTTTGGATTGTTGGAGAAAACCAGCGCACCCAGAGGAAACCTGTTGACACCGGAAGCACCCAGGACATGAACCCCAGTCTCCATACCGCAAGGCAGCAGTGCTACTACTGCACCATTGTGCCACCCCAAAAATTGTTAACAAGATAGAATTCTATTTTCTGCACCCAATTCTTCTATTACAGGGTTGCAGACAGTCAGAACCCAACCTTTGCACAGGGCACAAAGCAGGAAACAGCCCAAGTTATAACAGCAGTTCATCACATTGTACACACTAATATACATCCACATAACTCAAGCCAGTCTGTCAAATTAACCTATCTAACCTAACTGCAAATCTTCAATGTGGGAGGAAATCACAGCACTTTGACAAGATGAAAATGTTTCTGCATCGATAGTAGTTGGTTGGATACTGAATATACATCCTTAGAATTGTGAGGCAGCAAAAATAAATATAGATGACACCAAGCAGCCAAGTAGGTCCAGTGTTTTACTGAAATATTTTCTGATAGCTGTTTATAGAGACATGGTGACACAAAAGGTAGTACAACAGCTTTATGAGTCTAGGTTATAATTTTGGCCTGGTTATTAATTATGTGATGTTTCTCTTTGTATTCTTCAGATACTCAAGCTTTTTCCCCCAAGTCTTAGTTTAGGTTAACTTCGATTAACTTCCCAAGAATAAGTGACTTTTGGTGGTTCCTGTCTTGTGTTTTACCCTTCAGGATGGGTTCCATCTCCTTATGAGCAATTGGCTTTGCAATAGATGGATTGATGGATTTATTTCTAATGGGTATGATATTTAGTCATTCAATTATCATTGTATATTTGGAGTTAATCTAATCACACTTTTGTATAGGTGAGAGTCAAGTGATCACAGGAATCTGTCTTCCAGCTGGTGGTTGGGAATGATGTTTACCATCAATGGATCATTTAGAAAAATGGATTGATTTTGAGAAGGAGAGAAAATACAGAATGTAGACAGTTGTAACAATTTCATTTTTCATATTTTGTTTGTGTTGTGATGGAGTTGTGCCCTGTCTAGGTAAGTAAATTTAAAAGTACAACTTCCAAAAAAGCATCTTTAGCCCTTAATATTCCTACCTTTATATTTAGTCTTTCAGATTCTTCAAGCAAAATGTCATTCTTCTGATGTCTCTTTATTAGCTCTTCCCAGAGTACTTCTAGTTGCCCTAGGAATTCTTCAATCTTTGCACTTCCTGGATGCTGAGCACGAACTAGACTTCTTCCCTCCTGCATTGAATAAATAAATATCATACGGATAATTAAAATTTGGAGCGCATCAGCAATTACACACATTGTTTGGTTTTATGCAACTTGCTAGTGAGATTCAAAATGATAGGTGCCAAAAACAGTTTTATGTTTGGCAGTGTTTGCTAGCAGAAAACAGTAGACAGCTATGAAGATAGATTTACAGAAGAAAAGATGCTTTCATTAAATGAAAGAATTGCAAAACAAAATATATATGATCTAATGTAAAAGGCAGACAACTCTATTCAATACAGGATACACATACACATAGAACTGCATCCACATTTTGAATTTCTATTCAACCCAACATGCACCTCTTTGAGAATTCGGAAGGAAAGGCAGCTGTTATGAAAGGTAATAGCTGAATCCAAACAAGGTCAAACATGAGGTCAGAAAACAGTAAGGCAATACACCACACTATGAACTTCTAAGAAACACAGGGCTAAAAAATAAATTTGGTCAAATAAAAGACAAAACATCATTAGAAAAACAGGAAATGCCAGGTACTTAGAGTCTGATCTGTTTAAAAACCTGGAAATTGCCTTTAAGACAGTAATTTCTTTAAACAGGTCCCCAGTAATTAAAAATATTCCAGATGACTAGAAGCCATGGTGTGAATCCTTGTATCAGGGTTCAGATGGCACACATAATAAAAAATAATTTTTTGGAGACACAAAATGAACTGCTGATTTGCGAAGTTTTGTAAAGTAAGAGAGATACTCACGTAAAGAACAGTTTGTTGTATACCACTTGAGAGGTCCTTTAACTAGCCAAATCAAAGGAAAAGCTAACATGAAATCTTTATGGATGAGCCTGAGTGACCTGTTTCATTTATCTGACACTATGAAGTGAGATGTGAATACCTGCCTACATGAACAAGCTGCTAAAGAGTAAAGCCAGTTATGACTAGTTGCCTTCACAATTAGCTCTAAAAGAGCAGAAAAATAATACAGAAATAACGTAAAAAAGCAGAAGAATAACACACAGAAGCACAAAAACAATGTAGGCCAAAATCCAAAATAAGCACTGTCTGAATTTCCAATGGAGATTATTACAGCTGATGTCTTCATGATTCATTTTACAGGTAAGGCCAGTATCATACTATGGGACTCACCATGACTTCTAGTCAGACAAGATGTTATATTTAGCAAGTTCCAATTGCTGAATCTCATTACCTCAGATGATGTCAAATACAACTAGGAATTGCTGAAGGAACACTGATTACATGATTAAATCACAGTTCACATCTCGCACTGTACAGCAGAAGTAGCACAATGTCACCTCATTTTAAGAACCAATCAACATCAACCACACTGGAATAAGCCAATCTTAGCCGATCATTTTTTTTTAGTCTGTCGTGGTACTTAAATGTGAAACATTCAACAGAAATCTGCGCTCGCTCTAAAGTACATTGAGGGTCTTCTATGTTTGCTTTTTTTCATCTCTTACCTTACAGCATCCAGTGTTCCTCACTATGTGTAGATAGTGAAGGAATTGTACTTTCAGTTGCATGCTTATTGACTAGCAAATTGCTCTGATAAGATTAAACTAGTTTAGCAGAGCGTTATGACTGAGCACCTAGGGGTGTTATAATATATAACTGCTAGTAACGGATTCATGCTGAGACTATCTTCAGCTCATCATAATATTCTCAAGATTATGAAATCAAGGCCACTTTTGATTGTTTGAAAAGTCATGTAGTGAGTCACCAGTTTAAAATGTCTGCCATAATATTACATGAAAGACATGGTAGAGAAATCTTGGATTCTATTAATGGGAAACAGCTAATCAGAATATACTATACAACAGGAAAAATAAAGAACTAACATTTAAAGTATGCATAAACTTTGTTAAACTACTCTTAAAGTACTGCAGAACATCATATCTGGTGGCTCTGTGGAGATGGTTTGGCAAAATCAGTTGATTTTCCATTTAACCTGATAGTGGATTTTCTCATGGTTCAAATTAGTGTAGTCTACTAAACCACCCATAAATAATGCAGTAAAAGCAGAAGCCATTGGTATAAAAGTATTAATTTTTACAAGATCAATGACTGAAAGGCAAGATGTATTATCAAGTAAAATACTTCTTTCTTGAACAGGATCAACTGATAATGTAATAGGTCACAAAATTGACAGAAAATGGAAAAATACAAGTAGTCTTATAATACCTAAAAGCACTTCCAGATTGGTTAAATAACACAATCTCAAAAGGTCACAGACGATGGATAAATTCTGTTGCCAAGCAGGTGTGGTGTTAGGTGTTTGTCAGGGAGGAGGTTTGGTTTGGGGCAGAGACAAGGTTAAGGTTTGGCAGTATACCTTCTCACATTACTCCTGTCACTAATTTTATGTGTCTGGACATGCATTATAGGTACTGCACATAGCAAAAGGTAGCAAACAAACCTACTGTACCTTTTTAACTAGTTCAATTCGGGAGCTGTTAGAAATAATTTCATCTTCTAATGCCGCTTGACACCTTTTTGCTGACTCCAGTCCATCTTGATTTTCTGTGCAACAAATCTTTGTTGCCATGGCTACATTGTCTTTCAGCCATAGTAGTGTCTGTAGATCAAATCAGAATCAGAAAGCAAAAGGTAACAATTATAAATAATTACATTCTTGCTGTAAATTTGCTTTGATATCACTCTCATATCTATTCTGATCCAGGTAGTCACTTGTGTGAAAAACAGTTAACAGTAAAAATACCTGTCTGGGTTCAGATCCTATGCCCTGTCTTTGTCTGAATAGAGTTAATTTTTTCTGACACATCCCCTGTCGTGCAATGGTTAGGCTGATTGGTGATTGGTGTTTATATTTGTATGTGAGTGTACCCTAAGAAGAACTGACTCCCTGATCGGAGCTGTTTCCTGTATTCCATCTTGTGCTGCCAGGATAGGCTCAATTCCCTGCGAACCTGAATTAGATTAAATGTCTTTATGAGTGTTATGTTACAGCAATACAAATAACAACCTATAATACATTTTCTGCCCAATACCAAACCACTGCATAATTCTGAAACAAATGGTATCTATTATTTTCTAACATATCTCTCTATTAGACAAAAAAAATCCTGCGACGTGACGAGACTTTTTTAAAGATTTTTTCAAGTCCCGCGAGATGAGACTTTGGCCATGAGATTTTTTTCAAGTCACGCCCTCCTCTCAACCATATTCAGCTAAGCACACGGTAATGTCACCTCTCATTCGTGTGAATGCTTTTGACAGACACAGTTTCTGCTCTCTCAGCTCTTATAAATTTTAACGTTTTCCTCACTTTAAGTTCCCAATTTAAGAAGACTTATTATGTCTAAATCTTATTGAAGAATTTCATCACGAAGGGTTATGAGTACACAGGCAATCCTAGCACCGAGAAACGAAGTCCAATGAATGAACACCAAAAATGTTGACCGGTTAAGCGGCAAATTTGTTAAATGCGTATCAATAGACTATGCTGAAACAGTTGGTGGTGATCGTGCGGAATATGAAAACATCAACTTACAATATCCTGAAGAGTATCTACAACCGTTAACACTGTCCAGTCTTCTACTGCACGAATTACTGTAGAAAGAAGGATGTACCCAAGAAAGGTAAGTACATCTTCCATGGATAACATTAGACACCAAATGAGATCTTGATATGCCATTCGTATTAAAACGTTAACAGTTTCCCGATAGAATAGCTTTTGCAATGGCAACTAACAAATCTCAGAGCCAAACATTCGAAAAAGTTATTTTATTTGTTAGAGAAAAAGAAATAAAATTTAATCACAGGCAGTTATACGTTGCATTGTCACGATGAAAGTCCAAACACAGAATCAAAATTCAACGCGATATTGATGAAAATTCAATTCCAAAAATAGTTTTTACTTAAGTTTTACAGTAAAAGTATAAGTTTAAAAAGTATTTGCGTGTTAATTTCAAAGCTAAACAGAATTAAATCGTATTACGCAATGAATAACTCTAATGCAACATGAAACATGGTTTACTTTTAAATTATTATGTTTTACTCTTTTTTAAATATGGTTAATTACTCGCTGTTTGTAAAATAGTTCTATTATGCATATGTAACGATTCCCATGTAAATAAAAATCTGTTTAAATTGTACATCCGCATCCCCATACGCCAGTGACAGAAACACAAAGAGGCTAGCGTATAGTGCAGGCACGGAGGTTGGCGAGCAAAGCGAGCAGGGGGCAAAACCCCCTAGTAACTAATATAATTAAAAAGTTTAATGAGTTACAATCAGCTAACAAGTTATGGAAGCAAACTAGAAAACAAACAGCTGTTACCTTGTCTGCAGAGATGGTAAATTTTTGTAACTGTATATGGACCTGGGAATTTTCACGCAGGGAGGCAGCTTTGGTGTCATTCTTTTTCTTCCTATTAGTGAAAAAAGTTAGATATCTGAAGTTACTGTGAATAATAACAAACACATTAAAAGTCATGAACCACAAAAAATGAAACAAATGGAAAATACAGTCTAATCTAATCTAACTTTATATACTGACATCTTAGCATGCAACCACAAATACTTACTGACAACACTGATTACAATCTAAGCTCAGCTCTGGTTCTTTTTTTGAGATTCATCTTATAAATATTTTTTTGTTGCCTTTGATATTTAACTAACCGGTTAGTGGTTTTAATATTAGGTATAACATTAATACTAGCAAGCCAGATGTTTTTCAGTCATTAGGTATACATGCTGGGCATAGAAATGCCCTGAAGACATTTCTTTAATAATCATGTTATATGTGTATTGAGAAGGAGTAGATTCATCAGTTTATTCATCTACTTTGATAGGAACCATTCATGGCTAGGGTGCCAGCCCAGTGCAGGGCACACTCACTGAGTTTTTAATAATATTTGCACTCCTGTTGTTTGCCTTTTTTTAACTAACAGCCCTGTCCCTTCGCCAGACTCTGAATAGTTCAAACCTCACAATCCTCTTTTCAAACTAATCTAGATTTTTTCTTTTCCTGCCATATTTACAGTCACACATTTAGCCATATTTTCTTTTAAGTTACTATTATCTCTAAAATACAGTAATTCAGTACATTACACCTTTTAACAATTTAATTGTAATATTCTTGCAAAATATTAAAACATTAGGTGTCACACATATATAATATACTAACTGCATAACCAAATATCAGTTATTATATTATATTGTAATAAATCTACTTATAGACAACAAAAACAAAAACATTTATTTATATAGCACATTTTCATACAAACAGTAGCTCAAAGTGCTTTACATATTAAAGAATAGAAAAATGAAAGACACAATTATAAAACAAAATAAATCAACATTAATTAACATCGAATAAGAGTAAGGTTCAATGGCCAGGGGACAGAAAAAAAAAAACTCCAGACGGCTGGAGAAAAAATAAAATCTGTAGGGATTCCAGACCATGAGACCGCCCAGTCCCCTCTGACAAGAACATTAGCCTCAGAATTATTTTGTAGATACTACAGGATTGTCTGGTGCATGGCCTAGTGGCTAAGGGGGTGGACTAGTAAACTGGTATGTTCATCGCACAACACTGACTGTATTTAAAACTTTTAGCATATCATAATTATCTGCCTCACAGTTTACCTATAAAGTACATCGTTTGCTAAGGTATATTAAGCTTGTTTTAATTTGGTATATCAATTGTAGCCTTAATGAGTCACTACACAATGTGGCAAATAAATAAACCTTTATTTGGATATTGCATCATTTCAAAAGTGATACTATTTCAAGGCATTTAAAAGTACATAAACAAAGGCCAGTAGTTTACAAATATTTTTTACAGTCAGGGCAGTGGTGGTGTAATTGCTCAGGATCAAACACTGAATCGGAGGCATGAATCAAACTGGCAGCATTGTGGTTTGGAATCTAATTCCCTATCCAGTATACGACACTAATATAACATACTGGCTTCTGTAGAAATTAATATTTTTGACACATAGTTTTGATTTTGAATTTTGATACATAAAATGCACAGTAAGTATTCAATAATTTTATTTTTCATGATTTTAATTCTCTTCAACAACCATTGTAAGCCTTCACATTTTCAATAATGAATAGAGGGCTGAAAGACTTTACACAAAGGACAGCCTGAATTATCACTCTCTTCTACCCTTAAAACACTGCTGGGCTTAGCAAATAAATGAATACCTTCCCCCCTCTGTCTGGCGCCTGTCAGTGACATCATCTGTCTCGTTGGGGTTGCTTCCTGTTTCTGTGATGGGCTTTGAAAGCTGTTCTTCATCTTGGCTTTTTATTGACTTCCTATTAGTCCCAGGCTCCCTCACACCCTATAAAATAAAAACATGTAGGATAGTGAATAAAAGAATACATGATAGTTAATAATGCAACTTGTTAGATGTACTTTCTTTCTCCATCTGGGTAAAATCATGAATGAATGTAAGAGATTCTTAAAGCAGATGGTATTATGAGTTATATTGGAATCTAAGTGGCAAATAATTGAATAGTAATGAAGCTAAACATTCTATTTAAAACCAGTGATATTCTGTCATTGGATGTCTAGCTAAAAGTATGAAATTAAAAATCAGTCTATAACTGTAAAATCTTCTTATAGAATACGTTACCATGGCTGTTTGTTTGTCTGTCCAGGATTTTAAATCACCTGTAGCTTGCAAACGGTTTGAACTATTTACCTGAAATTTGGTACACATACAGTACAGGGGGTCCTTGGGTTACAACGTTTCGACATACAACATTTCGAGTTTACAGCGCTCACTCCCATAAAAACTTAAAAAAAATTGAGACATGAGAAGGAATAAAGGTAAGGATTTTTTTACACTCATTTTTTCTGTTACTACAGTACAGTGTACAGTACAGTATATTTATGTCCTTTTCTTTTTTCTCAGGCTTAGATTTTGTGTTTTTATGTTCTAGATTATGATTTTGCAAATGTGTTAAGATAGGTAAGTGACTTAGGCTAGAGTGTGCTTCGACTTACACCAAAATTCAGGTTACATCACTGTTGTAGGAACGGAACTGTGCCGTAACCCGAGGACCCCCTGTATACTACATGACGTCTACTATCTGCTTTCGGGGTGATGATTGACCTCCAAGGTTATTTCTCTTTTTATTTTTATTTTATTGTAGAATCAACTCTCGGCAGCGGCCAGCAGGGTTGGCGTGCTCATCCCTACCACCTTCACTGTCACTTCCCCTACCTCTGCATATCTTAAATCTTTCTTGAGGCAGAATGAAGCCTTAAGTGCCAGCTTAAGTGAACAATTAAGGAAAACGTACCAAGTAATTGCAACACAAACACTGACTTAATCAGTTTTTACGCAAAAAGATGCCTACGAAAGAAGAGAAGAAGTGGCCACTAGAGTGCAGAAAAGAAGAGCTGCTCAGGAAGCAGCAAGCGCATCAACCTCTGAGCAAACAAATGCTAAATGTACAGAGGAAGAGGATGAGAACTAGGAATGCTCAAGTAACGTGCAGTGCACCGTTACTGGTGTATACTGTATATAATACCCTAAATATTTTATAGACTTTCACAGCTCCTATGACTTTTTTCTGCTACCATCTTTTAACTTTCTCATTTCTCCTTTAGCCAATTGAGCTTTTTAGGATTTCTTTTCAGAGGCAGTCCAAATAATTCAAACACACAGTAGTACAAGTAGTACAAGAACAACTGCTGACAACCTAAAAAGAAACATACTGGCATGGCTGTTCTACATTTATATTTCTCTTTTTGTTATTTTATTTTTTAAAATGAGAGCTATGAACCACACTAAAAGTGGCACATTCATGTATTCATTTTCACTTTCCTTGTGAGGGTCAAGATTGCAGTATATTGAGATGGATAGACTATGCTTGTCTAAGCCTATCACTTTTTCCAAGCTATTATGAAAGAATTCCTAGACGCTTTCAGACCACCTACTGTATATTTACCAGTACACATAGTTCTAAATTTCACAGAGGCGCAAAAGCCTCCTCCCTATTCAACCCATGCCATGGAATAAGTAAATGGCTGAGGCAGGAATGTCTACATAACATTAAAAAATGTTGAATGTGCAATTAATTTTTTCTCAAGTAAATATTTGTCTTTCTTGAGACTCTATTCTTTGAAGACATATGATCTGGGCTTTGGTATAATTCTGTCTTGCTGTTTCATCTCAAATAAATGCTAAAGTTATTGCTTTGGCTAGGCAACATCTTGGGTTTCAGAAGTCCTCAGTGGTGTTCATAGATGTTATTAGATAAGGTCAAAGGTTATTGTATCTTGATGTCCTTTTGATGTTTACATATTGAGACAGAAATTGTTTTTAATAACTTCCTTCTAGTTATAATAATAATAATAATAACATTTACATGGCACATTTCTTGATACTTAAAGCGCTTTATATAGACAGAAGGGAACCAGATTGACCACCACTAATGTGTAGCACCCACTTGAATGATGCAATGGCAGACATTACTGTGCCAGTACCCTCACCAGACATTAGTTATTAGGCGGTGAAAGGATGAGACAAATGGCCAAACAGAGACAAGGTTTGATTTGGTGGACAAAATTGTGATGGGCAATTTAGCTAGGACATTGGGATAAATCCTACTCATTTTGAAAGATGCCCAGGGATCTTTTATGAGAGAATCAGGACCACAGCCTTATCCGAAAGACAGCACCATATTTACAGCACAGTGTCTCCGTCACTGCACTGGGGCATTGGGATCCACACACAGATCACAGGGTAATCTCCCCTTGCTGGCTTCACCAACACCTTTTCCAACAGCAACCCTAGCATTACCTAGATGGTCTCCCATCCAAGTACTGGCAGGGCCCAAACATGCTTAGATTCAGGTGGATCACCTGTTCTGAAGTGTGGGTGTTATAGCTGCTGATATATTTATCCATCATTCCTTCATATACTAAACCTGTTAAGTTCTATTCAAGGTCACTACAACCTGTCTTAGCATGCAAAAGACCGCCAGCAAAATGAGCTCTTACAGGTCATTTCAAGGAATATTTACAGATGCACTCTCGATCACTGACACTGGACCATTTAAGGTTTAATTCTGAATAATATCTTTAAGATGATGTTTTTTGAAGTGGGCATGTTAAAGGGCAATTATGGATCTTGTCCACATTTATCTCAAGAAGATGACAAGATGTGAATTCCATAACGTTTTATTCTTATACTCATTTATAACTACACATATTTCTGCTTTGCTTATTTTATATGATAATTTGTATACAGTACATCTACCCATGCATTTCTGAAACCAATTATGCAATTTAGGCACAGTCACACACACAAACTCAAACCAGGTGAATTTAAATTTGCCAATTAACTTAACTGATTGTCTGTAGGAGTAAAAGTATGTGGGAAAAGATGCTGAAAAAACATGCAGAATGGGTAAAACTGAAAGAGGCAGTAACCAGCACAAGAATTCAAACTCTGGGGATGCGAAGCAGCAAAGGTAGACATCCACTATACCACATCTACCATGTCATAAAATGATTTGATTACTTATCTCCTGGCATTCAAAACGTTTGGTAGATTGATTTTCAGTTAAACAAAATGTTTAAATATAGTGCAATTTAAAAGTATTTGTCTTATGTGACTTTTTGTATTACTGCATGTGTTTCAGAGTGGACTTGGTCAGGTCTCTTTGTCAGTGGGACACACCATTGCATTAAAGTAATATTAATCGTATGTAAAATAAATGAATAAACACTTAGTGATCGTAGTTGACTTAAAGGGATCATTAATGTTAACTGTTTGAATATTTTATGTCAGCCTTGTCTAATAAAATTCAGAGTACCTTTGGCCTTTATGATTAAATTGAAGCACATCATGCCATTATTAAAACTAATTCCTGAAACCTCCAAAAAAAAAAAAGAAAAAGTTGGAGTATTTGTCTAGAGAGCTGTGCAAAATTATTTCTGTGCTTTGGGACTAAACCACAATCATGCTGTTCCATTGTAGAAAATGTTGGACAGTAATCAGTCTTTCCAGGAGTGGGTGTCCTGCCAAAATATCTCCAAGAGAAAGGTGATAATATTTCCGATTAAGTCATTAAAAAAAACTTTAGGACAGCATCTAGGAAGCTGCTTGCATTTCAGTGTTCATGACTCAGAAAGACAGTGAGTAAAGTTCTGTCACAAATGCGTGCTTGAGTTTATAATTGTTTTATATTTTTTCATACCACCACTTTGTTATACAGTATATCCTCACCAATTTTCAGTGTTCAGGTGTGGGAATTTGCAGGTTGTTTAAAGTGATGATGCCCTTATGGTAGTTCAGGATAGAATCATAAAGCTTGTCCTAAACCTGAAGGGGTGACAGTTTGTCCATCATCAGCAGGAGTCTTTGGAACTGAATGACTTAAACCCTATTTGAAAAAGGCTAGTTTTACACAAGGAAGTGGGGTAAAGTAATTATTACTGGAGGACCTCTGTAATTTTTATCTCATCCAATTTGCTCATGTCAGTAACTTTTGAAAGACTGCTCATTCATGTGTCAGTAAAAATTATGGAGCCTTTAACCTCCTATAAAAGTCAGTAAAAAATTACCTCAGGTAAACCTGTACTGTGCTCATGGACAGGTTAGTAAAATTCAATAATTTGAGCGATTTAGAAGAGATTAAAATTACAAAGGTCATACAGTAATAATTACTTTATCCTACTAGCAACCATACCATGCATTTCAGAACAGGTTATCCACCTAAAACTAAGCATATTTGGGCCTGGCCAGTACTTGGATGGGAGACCATCTAGGAAAAAGTTGGGTTGTTGCTGGAAGAGGTGCCAGTAGGGGCATTTACCCTGCGCTCTGAATGTGGGTCCCAGTGTCCCAGTGCAGTGATGGGGACACAGTGCTGTAAAAACGGTGCCGTCCTTTGGATGAGACGTAAAACCGAGATCCTGACTCTCTCTGGTCATATAAGATCCTTGTGTATCCTTTGTAAAGATTAGTGTGTATCCTGATTTCTAGGTTAAATTGCCCACCACGGCATAGTTATTCTTTCCCCAATCATCCCCTTTCTCTAATTGGCTATCACTCTCACCACTTCACCACCTAACAGCTAATGTGTGGTGAGTGTATTGGTGCAAAAATAACATTAGTGATGGTTGAAGTGGTTCCCCACTCAATAAAGCACTTTGAATAGTGAGAAAAACACAAATTATTATCATTATTATTTTGAATATAAGCTTTAGTGTTATCTTTCATCCAGGTTTTTTTTTTTAATTGAAACTTTGTTATTTTTTAATATAAATTTGCACATTGTGCTATTAGGTCTCCTTTTGTTTTTACTCTGTCACTCTTATATTTACGTACTTTTTTGTTATTTATTAATTCTATTTAAAGTTGGTATTAAGTGTCTAAGTTTTAGTTTGATTTACAGTATCTTCCCTGCCTCCTGTATTTAAAACCCAAGGAAGCAAGGCTATTTGAAATGATGCTGCTGAAAGTATAGGTAGCTGTGATTTTATACTAAATTTTCTGCTTCTTCTTTATGTGCTCATTTGGAATTTCTGGTTTTGACTCCTGACTCTTGGATTAAGCTGCTGTCTTTGGATTCTGTATTGGATTTGTTTGTATTAGGTTCTGCTACTTTTTGCCTTGCCTTTTATTGTGATCCTTTTGAATCACCTTTAATAAATCTTCTGATTACAAAAGAACCTTGCTAGGTTTGTCTTGAAGCAAATGTTTAATTATTCTCCTCTTTCCATTTTTGGAACATTTTGAGATTTTTATAGTTTAAAATCCTGATCCTTATTTCTGGGTCAGTGGTGGCCAAAGCCTGCCATTTGAGTAGGGTTTATGCTGTCTGGGGTGAGGTAAAATCCAAAAGTCCAGACCTGAATTTAGTGTAGTAGGGGAGTGTTGCTTATTTGAGGCTTGATCCCCCTTTTCTTGCTTTATTGTGGCAGGACCAATGAGACTTAGCACTTCCTTAGCTAAGAACTGTGCAAAAAATCCAGTACAAGTCAATAAGGTACAAAGAGGATTTACTACATTTGATTGGATGCGTGGTGAGTGACAATTGGTAATGGTTTGGTCTTTGTGCTGAGGAAATATCTTTATTTATATTATAAACTTTCAAGAAAAAACAAACACTTTTTAGACGTTTAAAAGTAAGCAGAAATCTTTAGAACTGCCACCACACCGTATTTAAAATTGTGCAATTAAGGTCTTGCCTGAGGCTCATCTGCCTAAAGAAGAAGTAAATTGTCAAAACCTGAGCCAAAACCAATGGATATTTACATAGAAGAAAATTAAACCAGTTGTTTTATTCAGCCTTCCCACAGTCCAGTGGGAATGGGTTTCTTTTTTATCAAGAACAAGGGTAGATATTTACAGACTTGCATAGTCGTGATAAAAAGCTCTTCTGCCTCAGCAAGAGACAGTGACAAATTTAAATTAGAAGGTTCAGGAAAGGAAAAGTAGTCTGAAATACCAAAAAATCAAACCAATCTGTCATCAAGCTAAGAACATCAGATAAAATCAACAACCATAATGGCAAAAAGAAGTTTGTTATCCACAGAAATTTTTATCACAAAGATTTACACAGCAAACGCTATTTTTATCCAAACTTGCCAACTTAACCACATGCCGTGCATTCCAAGGTGGTTGTGGAATTAATTACTGTAGCAACAGCTGACATGATCACTACAAAATGGCAGCACCTATAAACAAACAAAATGGCATCTGAGGACAATGCTTAAAATTTGCAAGTCTCTCAGGACATCAGATAGAGAAATATAAACATCAGAATCAGAAATGTAGGAAGATCCTTAAACTAACGTAGATAGTTATCTTTGGTTCATTGGTCTTCAATCTAATTCAAACAAACTATTGGGCACCAACATCTTAAATACAGTCAATACTAAACATAACGGATCACCTGTATAAAGACCATAAAGAAAACTAAAAATGAAGAAATTCCAAAAATGGCACAAAGTGAAACAGGAAAGTGCAAAATGTGAATTCATAATAGAAGCCTCTTGCTTACAGCATCCAGACAGTTTATTGCCATTAGAATTGGAAGGAGACACCCCCCCCCCCCAATTTAGGAGCAGAAGCAATTTTGTTTCACTACTTAAGGCACTGGTATACTTGGTATACTCCATCAATGTGCCTTCCTTTATAAGAAATTGACTCTCAGTGAACAAAATTCTGATGCTGGAAATAAAGAACTGTTAACAGTTAAAGCAGTTTTGAAAGTATGGTAACATTAGCTATAGAGTTCAGAACACCACTTTGTAGACTATATAATTACAAAAACCTTCTTCATTTTAAATCAGTGAAACAGTTACTTTCTGGACTAGCATGATGGCCCCTCATCTTTCACCAATTTAACTTTTATCATTTCTTGTCAGGCTGGAGAGAGGAATTTAAAGGATGTTGCTCTTTGAAGACAGTTAAAGGAGTTAAAAACTCTGCAAGAACCAGAAAGCATTATGCCATCCGAACAATCTGTAGCTGCAACTCCAAGAAGAGGTTAAAGAAATATCTCAACTTAAGAGGAACCAAGCAGTATCTGAAAAAAATTCCTGATTGGTTACTATTTGTCTTGGAGCCTGCTAAACCCAATTTTATTTATTTCAGATACTTCCTAAATTGCTGGTCATCCAGACCTATGAATTAATGGATATTTTGGTGGGTCTACTATGAAGAAGGACGTCAAAAGTTATGTTATGGCCGTGAGATGTGCAAACAAACAAAGAAATTTTACTGCCTGTCCACTAGGATTGTTACAACCCATTCTTCTTCTACAGCTGGTATTTCCTTTTTTCAGTTACTGTTAAACTAGCTGTCCCCCACGGCTTTGCTCGCGTAGAACTGAAACAGGACAGCGACAAGGGCCTTGCCTGGCTCCCTACTCCTCGTACCTACTCCTTGGCCCGCAGCCTCTGTCTCGGATTAGCACAAATGTATAGCTCCAGCAAGTGAACTATGATTCTTAGCGTGATGAGAGTCGCAAAATCAACCGGAATATTCAAGCAAATTCTAGAAAAAAGCCTGATCTAAATCTGTTAATAGTTCTCTTGTTTGCTAGCTAAGTGGATGTAAGATACGCCCCGAGACTGGCGTGTAAGTGAGGAGGGCCCTGCCCCCCTACCCTCAGCCTGCTGTGTCTCCCGCAGATTTGAGTTAATAAATCAGTACCCGCAAGCAAACTATGATACTTAGCGCAGTGAGAGAGGTCACAAAATCAATCAGAATGTTCAAGCAAATTCTAGAAAAAAACCTGATTTAAATCGGTTAAGTAATTTGCTCGTGAAAAGCGGACAGACAGACACACAGACAGACATTGGATTTTATATATATATATATCGAGATGACTACTTTCCATTTGTTTATTGATTTTATGTCATTTTTGTAATATTGCTTTGTTTAAACATTGCTTAATTATTTAGCATTATACATGTGGCGTTTTAAGCTACATTCCTTCTGTTTTGCAGGTGGTACCCCGAGGAAGGGGCAACCATACTTTGGATAGCCCTCAAACTTTATATTCGAACAATGATTTACGATACACAGGTATGTTTATATCAGAAAGGATGAGTTAAAAAGCAAATGGCACAGTGAATGTCCAGATCCTAACCTCAATGAGATACTGTGGTAAAACCTTGGACCCACAAATGGTATGAGTAGTGGGTGAACAAGTAACTGATAGATAAAAACATACAGGAAATGTCTTTTAAAGTAATTTTGACTAAAGATGGTACATCCAGGTTTTGTGCCCAAGGGGGCAATTCATTTATCACAAGAGGTAAAAAAACACTGCATACTTTCCATGAATAAATAAATATTCAAAAGTAATAACTGCACATTTAAAATATAAAATTACTGGCGCACTATCATCATAAAATGAAATTGTTTAAAAAGTTTCCAATGTACACTCTGTTTATAACATTACAAACACATCTAGCTTTGTGCAGTTTTTCCAAAAGCCTACTTTGAACAAATTTGGCAGTGGCAAAAAACATCAACTTTTCCGCAATAAATATGTATATTTGTAGAGTTAAAAAAACAATGAATCTATGTACAGTTGAAGTCAAAGCTGTGACTATATTGAAAAGTGAGACCTTTCTCATTTGAAGCCAAGCAGTCCACAGATTCCATAATTTGTAATTGTAATTTGTAATAATTTGTAACATAGATAGTGAATGTTAGGCTTGGCTTTTAATATTATCTTACAAAAAAGGGCCTGCTGGGGGGAAAAAATGGACAATTCACCAGTTAGGGTATCAAAAATGCCTTTTCTGTGTTTAGTAAGATAAACCAGGTCTGATACCAGATTTCTGAAAGGTGATTGTTTCTTGCTGTTTAACCATAGGTGAGTATTTGAACATCTAGGTCCAATTTAATAGAATATATCTAAAAGAGTCCATCATCAGGCTAGCTGTGATCATGATGCTCAACTACATCTGTGATGATGGAGGAACGTCTACATGGAGAGCCCATTTTACCTTAATACAATGATAAACAGATTTTGCACAATACTGTTCACAATTTAACATTAGACTAAGTAAGTTCTAAGTAAAATAAACAAATTGCAGCTAAAATAAGAACTTAAGTAAGGATGTTCCAAGTATAATGTTCAGTTGGTTTTATTTAAATACCAAATTGCTATACAAAGTGACTGAGCAGTTACCTCTGCACTAGGGCATCTCCTGACATAAGGAAGCTAAGCCACAGCTATTGACAACCAGGGAAGGTCCCAAACCACATAGAGAGAACTATACTTTAGTACTTAACCTCCAAAAAAGGCTACAGCACTTATATTCTCTAAAAGGCTGCTAATGATCCTGTTCTGTACCATCATGACACCAATGAAAAATAAAAACTACGCAAAATATAACAAGTAAAATATAGTTTACAGACTTAGGCCAGAAGAATGTTGGGAGTCATTTAAAGTGGCTAAAATAAAAAAATCTCAGTAGAAATATAATAAGCATGTGCTTTGTTCCTATGCTGTTCATAGAGTACCTTAGGAGAGTTCACCCATGGACCTTCTTAAAGCCACTCACTGAATGCCTTCTGTCTACCCAACTCGCATTCATCTCAGACCTTCAGTCTATGGTACTGCTAGGCCCTCTAGAGCACAAATGATAATAAAATGAAGGGGCAAATGAACCATTTTTATTTGTAATGATATGATTTCCTTTCCTATTTATACCTGTTTGCAAGAGGCACTTATCTAAATTTACAATATTCATATTGGGTTATCATGAGTCAAAACATGCTATATGCCTTGCAGCATTTCATCCTTACTAGATGATTTATTTTTCCAGCCTAAATACTGTACTGCCTAAAATTTTAATGGATGCTTCATTTATAGTTATGTTTTTTTTGGTTTGTGTAAAAGGCTACTGTCTTCAGAACTTCTGAAGTTCTTGGGCCACCACTGTCTGACTCTGCAAATCAAACTGAGGTAACCATGGAAAAGTTAACTGACAGTCTAACAAGTTAGCACATCCAAGTACAGATCAGCGATTGCTGGCATACCAAGCTACTGATCACACATCCTTTCAGCCGATTCTGTTCTTCCTTAACCTCCTTTCCCATAATTCTGTGAGCCTCTTTTCCCACGCTGCATTGTGACTCTCGAGTTGAAGTCAAAGGGTCACCAGCTTCCCTCGTGAAGTCAGAGCATGATGACTGGAGATTCGACTTTTCATTCCTGTGGGGATAAAGCACGAGCAAAACATAGAAATGGTATTAGCCTGACATCATAGGAGTAAAAAAAAAAAACTGTTTTGCTCCCAATTCTGTATAAAATCTGATATGCATCAAAAATGCAGTTAGTCTGCCAAATATATAGATAAACAGGAACATGCCAGGATGTCAAAAACAAAGATAGCTTTGTTTACAAAATATGCTCCGTAATAAATTAAAAAGATTAGTTTGAACTTGGAGTAGGTTGTTTCATTTTCCTGTCTGGCTATTTTTACAGATTTATAATGTAGCCTCAGATAACACTTTTTTTGCATTATATTTTATTAGCAAACATTCACCATCATATTTATAATTGTTACATACACTGTTTACATATTATTTCTACATCTGTATTTCCTTCTAGAGTATAATGATTTTTTCTATAATATCCCAAAGTGTATCAGGTTAGTTTGACAGGTGAGCCTAAATGTGTGTGTGTGTGCATGTGTGATGAGTATTGCATCCCATACTAGGATAGTTTGTGCCCTGCACCAGATGCTGCTTAGATTGACTCTGACATCCTATAACCCCTAATTAAGCAGTTGTAGAAACTGAATGAGTGAACATAATTACAAAAGAAATTGTGAGGGGTGCATCATAAACAGTGACTCATGGAAATACTTACTTTAATTACAGTTTAGAATTTGGTTCACATGCTATAATGTGTTTTAACTTTAGATTTTTGGACTAACTTTGCTAAATGTAATGATAATTTTCATTTTCTCTTCTTTAGTTTATAAACATTCATATAAATTATTATTTTTATCTTACACCATAAAGTGTGGCACAAATCCATTTACGTATTTTTAATATTTATCCTGGCAACACTTGCATATCATTTAACAGCCCTGAATGGGATGCCAGTACATTATAAGGCACATTCATGCAGAAGCCCATACTGGGACAATGTACAGTCTACTTTCCAAAAACAATGTAAATGACCAGAGTGCCAAAATAAAAAAAAAAAACACAGATATGGTGAAAATGTGCCAGCTATACAAAAAAAACAACCAGGCCTACATCTGAACCAACAACTCTGGAGCCTTTAGGCAGCAGTGCTAGCCACTGCACCGTCCCAAGTCTCAAAAATAACAGGTACAAAATAATTCAAATTAATTAGGTTGTAATGAGTACCAGAAAGGGAGTAGTACTTTCTTTCATAAATGTAATGTTTGACCAATATACAAATAACACCCCTATACCGCTTGTAAAAAGATCAATGTGCCCACTGCTGATATGAAAAAAACTGGCATACACTCCTTTTAATTTAAATTTTGAAGGAACACAAGTAAAGAAACGGACATGCCAAATGAGCTTGAAGGACCAAATGGTCTCTAATATGTGAAATATCTTCCATTCTTATGTTTCCAGCACTGTTTCTCACGTGTTCTCGGGATTAATTTTCAAAATATACCCATGCCCAGAGTGCTTAGCACAAACTTGTGCTGATTTTCTTTTCAAAATACCCAATCTCTTTTGAAAATTGGAGAACAGGAGTGTGCTTTAACCTTTTGCACGTTTAATGCTTTATCCATTTGACCAATCATCTGCCTAACATATGATCGGTATCGCCCTTAAAAAACCTGACTGGAGCATCCCTAGTTTTAGCTCAACCTGTTCTCATTTTGCAAGTCAACTGTTTACATATATGCAATAATATTAATACTTAATTAAGGCTTCGATCATTAAAAGGACAGTCTAAATATTGGTTTTGTTGTAAATTGGTCATATACAGCACAGCAAATATGAACTCCAATTCCCAGCAAGTACAATGCCAATAGTTTAGCATTAAATACTAACAGACATCTAAATATTTAAATGTAGGTAAAACACTAATAAATGTTGTACTTCCTTACTTTTAGCCAATGCATTACTCAGCAGAAGTGTGTCAAAAAACCCTACTGGGGCTCCTTCATGCCAGCAGAAATAAAGCTGCATAATGCCTTACAGTGACTGTAAGTGCCAAGTCTTCTTTCATTTTAGTCATTCTAGTGCATATTTGAGGGGGGTTGTTGTTTGTCATAATATAATTATATAATTTATTTAGCCTTTGTAAAAAGCCAAATTTCCCCCAGGGACAAATGAAGTTTGTTTGTTTGAACAAACTTTCTTTCTTTCTTTCTTTCTTTCTTTCTTTCTTTCTTTCTGTCCGTCCGTCCGTCCACCTGCCTGTCTGTCTAAAAGTGACTGTTCTTTTCACTGTGAAAGTATTTGCAGAGTCAAAAGCACCAGAAGGTGAAACAAGGAACTGTGACATGGGAAGAAAAAGAAATGTTTTGAGATTTTGAAAGTGTTTTAAAAAAATACTGTATATTATCCACTACACAAAAAGACTCGCCCACACATTGTTTATGCCAAAATTACTGTATATGTATGGCAAAATCCAAGATGACTCTCTGGAAGAATACGACCAAATGTGAAATACTATCAATAGCTTAAAACACATTTTATTTTTCTGTCAAATACCAGAGTTTAGAATCTTTCTGGTGTTAGAAAAGCCATTGTGTTTATAATGGTAGAAAAACTTAGTCTGAACATTGTAAAAGAATAAGAATCAATTTGCTGCATGGTGACCTAAAAGTGGCCATTAAATGAAAGAAAATAAGGAAAAACAGTATTGATAGCTTTTCTAGATTGCACTAAATGCTTCATTGTCATTGTATATTTGTACTGTTCATATGTACTTTTCTGATTGAAGTGGATAGCCACACTTAAAACTTACCTGAGATTACTGAGCTGTTTTTTTTTTTTATACAGTGCAGTAAGTATGTATTTGTGGCGGAATTCTCAGTGTTATCATTTCACTCCTTGTAGATTCACTTGGCTCCAGGTTCTTTTGTTTTGTCTGGATGCATCATATGAAATCCCTTAACTGTAATTTAACCTTTAGTTAATTAATACTGGAAAATGTGGCTACAAATAATAATTGTGCTTGTGGTGTCTCTGCATCTAATGCAAACCAGCAAAAGTATGCTTTGTTCAAATACAGGAGCAATAAAAAAAATGCACTAAGTTGGTTGTTTTGATTGGGGACAGCACAGATTTTGTTCGGAACCTGTTTTTGATCCTCAGCAGAAAACATGTCACACAGGACAGTCATGCTTTAAGCTCTCTCCTCTCAAAAATAGTAAGCCATGTTGAAATCGCATCAGACTTTGACAACAAACTCCATGTCCAATTTGATCAAATGCCACAGCACTGCTGTGCTGATGGTCACAGATATAACAGTTGCTAGTTGCAAGGATGAACTTCCTTCTGTTGGTCTGGTTGCTAGGCAGCTCCTTGTTTTTGTTGTGCTGAAGAGCTCTGTTATGCTTGAATACAACCCATTTTTAAAACACTGTCAACATTGCGGAATGTATTCAAAATACGCCAAGTTGTGTATGGTTAGTTTAAGTTATAAAAAGGGCATTAGCTATTTCCAAAGATTAATAATAAAAAAGTAAACTAATCCAGATGGCAAGTTCAATTTCCTTTACATTTGCCTAAACACTGACCACCTGTATAAATCATTAAATAACCATACAAGATTTGCACATTTACCAGTGCTGGAAATATATTTGGCTTTGAAGAATCAACATTATTACATTATTACTTTTATTGAACCTCAACAAGAATTGATTAAAATGTAAAATTGCTACAACATCTAATGAGGAGAGCTTTTAAAAATAACAGCAATAAAAATAAAAATGAAAATCTAAGACGGCTGTATGATTAACTGTAGTAGAAAATAATTATGGGGTTGATTTGTAATTTATGCTTATCGTTGAAAAGTGAGGTTCTAGATTTTTGTGATCCTTGTTTGAAAAAGTAGGCTCAGAAAACCAATGGATGCTTTCAAACTAGCAGAATTAACAGATAGTCTGCCTGTAGAAGTAAACTATCCAACAGTGCCTTGTGAGTAACATTTAAAAGCAGTGTAAAGCAGTAATCTGCAATTACAATTTATGTATCGTGTATCATGGACGTTAACTGACATCCCATTATCAGTAAGCCCACTTCTGCCACCAAAAGCTTCTTCAATGGTACAAGTAATTACTACAACTAATCAACATCAATCACTAATCATATCTATAAGTTATACTTTCTTACATAATTTTGAGATCACAACATGTCTTACTCAATAACATTCTTAACATGAAAAATCTCCCAACAGGAAAAGGAAAAAGGAAAAGTAAATCAGTTGTCGCTTTGATTTGGTCTTACCTCTATTCAAAAACAAGCCTCAAACGTTACTTGTGAGGCAGTCTGTAGGGAAAGAGGACTAGATTATGCTGAAAAGAGTGAGAGCAAACTTTGATTTTAGACTTTATTAACGTATGGCTGAATTTGTACAAAACAGGCGGATAGAACAAAGTGAAGGAGAAATGGTCCAAAGCAAGAAAGGCAGTTAGTCAACTGGCGAAAATAACATAACACAGAGAGCAGATGTGGACACAGACAAAAATGTAAGCATCAAGGTATAAATCATATAAATTAAACACAAAGGATTGCTAAACCTAGAAGTAGGAACCATAATATGGTTAAGTTGAATCAATGGCTGAGCCAAGATTGAATGTCAGCAGCCTGTTAAAATACAGCAAACAAGGACACAAACAAATTGGCTGTCAGGGAAATTACGACCTGTAACCCGACAGCTAAAAGAGGGATTCATATTCATGCTGTCCCTTTTGAAAAAGACGTACTGCCCCTTACCCTGAATTTAATTCTGAGGCATAACCAGAGGTAGCTCCAGAACAGGAGTTTAAATCACTGCACGTCTGTTGTGATGTGAGATTTTGCATATAACTTGATAAATGTTTTGTATGTCTTTATTTGTAATCTAGGCAGAGCAATGTAATTTAGTGTTACTTTGGTGAGAGGTAGTTGTGTTTGCCCTCCGCCGTTTACGACTAATTTTACGACAGGATTTGGGGGGATGTGTCTTAAACCAGTTTGATGAGTATTTCTCTGCTAAAGTCTTTCAACCCCCTGCAAGGAAGCCAGGATGTTTAACATATGGTTTTTCAGGTGTTAAGATGTTCTGTTTCACCTCTTGGTCTGAGATATGGCTCTTTGGAATTGGCTTGTCTCACAGGCCTTTTAAGTACCATGATGTCCCATTGGTTCTAGGAATTGGAGAGAACATCTATAAATGTACATGCTTCTCTCTAACCAACATATGATGAAAGAAGCATCTCTCTTGCTAACCTGTGATGATGTAGAAGTATCTTTCTCTTGCTAACAACTGAAGAAGACCATCACACCATGAACTGACAAGAACAGCACAATGAAGAGCACAGCTTCAGCCGTATTGAGACAGGCTTGAGGCCTGTTCTGAAGAAAGCTGAGCACTAATGATGCCTTAACTAGAGACATTTAAAGTAACTACAAGTCTGTGTGCCACCTGAGTTACACATCACCATTTAATCAGGTTGTATGGTTGCCAACATTCAAATGTACTTTGCATTTTGTTATTATTTATGGATATTATCAGTAAAAGATTATTTTATGTGTAACTTAACTCCTTCTTGTCTTTTTACTACATCTAGTTGCATGAGGTTATAGATATAGAAGGGAAGGTGGGGATAAGTTATATACAATGGTAAGTCTGTGAGATTAGGTATTCTAAGGCTACATATTAATAATACAATAGGGGAAAGTAGAGCAATATATATTACTCTACCAAGATAAAACAACGTCTTAAGGCTCACTGAGCTTAGAATCAGGGTCAAGACAAAGGCTCAAATGGTGGGAAGCAAAAGAAGGCAGGTTTCAGAAAGAGAAAGACAGAAAAACAGAGATAGAGAGGAGGTAAGAAAAGAATGAATAGTTGAACAACACAGCTGAAAAACATGGGGCACAAGCTTTGTTAACTGGACCAAGAAAGGCTGCAGGTTTTGTTGCTCTGTTTGCTACTCTGATCCATGTTTATCTTTACCTGTAGTGGCCAAAGGAAAAAAAATGTTGCCTCCCGAAATAAAAGGTTAAAAAATTAGGACCAAGAGATAAAGAGGCTAAAAGATATTACCAAGAATATTCATTGAACAAGCAAAGTATCAGTACCCTGAATGACAAAATGAGACAGAAAAGCTAAACTAGAATTTCAGACAAAAACTGTTAGTCAAAAGGAAGAGGACAATTCTTTTCCTAATTCTTTTAGGGGTCCTGAATGTCACAGAAATGTAAAAACTTTTATTCTGTGAGCTGCATGCCACCATCTTAAACAGTTGGAGCGTGAAGTCATTTGCCCTCCTTGTCATGTGACCGGCAATATGCATAGTGATGGTTAAAGAGCATGGCTGTGGCGATGAAACAGAAGGAAAATCACAAAATGACTGGATAATGACTTCACCAAAATAACGCGAAAAAAATAATATCCTTTTATATAATTTGATACTATCTGTATGTATGGTGTTCGCGTCAATAACTCGACTCAATACAAGTTAGAACCATGCAATAGGACTCTGCCTCTGTAGTTAGAACATAACGTGGCAAACACAGACGCAGTATTGCATGATTGACTAAGAATGTTCGAATGCTTCACTGACGCCGCTGGACGGCCGAGTATAGAAAGTCGGTGTTGGTTCGAGCTGATAACAGTAAGTTTGGTTGGTTTTTGGAACATTGGTTTGGTGGGGCATACTTTCCAGAACTGACATCGTCGACTGACTTAAACCCTTCGACAGCTCCGGAACCGTAAGTAATTTAGAACGTATCGGCATTTGCTTGGTACGTTGAAATCTATCTTTGGGCAGTTCAGTTTTGGCATCCGTCCTTCTGACATCTATTGGCAAACTGAGTAATGATGGCTGGGTATTAGCAACGGTCACTGTTTAAATTTTAGCCGATCACAGATCTAAAATGACCACGCCAACATAATTATTACTCCGACTCTGATTAGAGTCGGAAAATACAGTTTGTTTTGAAAATTTGTTTGTTGGAAAAAAATCAAATGAGGTGCGCTGAAGAGCTGAGTTCACGTCTTGCAGTCCCGTTTAAACAGGAACTCTTCATTACATCGGCCGAAGAGGTCTATTTTAAGCACAAATCAGTGCCATGATAACAAAATCATTTCAAGGACTTAAAAAAACAAATAATTCTTTGCAGAGAGAGTATGGATGTCACAAACGTAGAATTTGTAGCCCGATTCGATCAGGCTCCCGGTCGCTAGTTGATTAATAAAAATAAACAAACTTATGTAGTAAATAAAGCAAAATGAATACGTAAAGTCCTAACATGAACTTGATGCAGCTTTGTATTAGCTATTTCAAAAATTGTCGCTTTTTCAATGTTTTGACGTCCTTGGTGATATGCCAAATTTCCCCCCGGGGACAAATCAATTTATATCTATCTATCTATCTATCTATCTATCTATCTATCTATCTATCTATCTATCTATCTATCTATCTATCTATCTATCTATCTATCTATCTATCTATCTATCTAAGTTTCTCTGCTGCAAGATCAAGAGGAGCCAGTTCTAACCCAAACAGCATTGTTGCATGAAAACAAGTGTCTTATTATAATAATGTTACAGGCTGCATGGCTTCATTGTTTGAAGACATAATATTTCATGGAGCTGACAGATTCCTTGTAGTTAAAAAGGCTGACAGCAGCTAGTGCCCCCAATTGCAATATGAAAACAAACTGGAACAGTTAGAGAAAAATCCACGTGGCCAAAAATGAGTGTAAACTCCAAACAGACACATAGCATATCTGAAGTTTTAAGGCTTTGTTTCCTGTTTAGACTAGTGACCTACTGGCCTCAATTGTAAGCTGCTCAAGGGAATACCTACCATATCCTTGAATTCTGTATTGGGAGCATGAAAAAGATAAAATGGTAATATAGCAGGACATTGGTCACTTAATAAACAGACACAAGTCAACAAAGGCTATGTCCAAAAATGCCATGTCTCTCAAATTTAGAGAAAGTGTAACTAAACTCAAATCCTGTGTAATGTAGTCTGCCGTAAGATGGGTTTGCTATGTAAAAAATATTCAAAAAATAATCACCCCTTCACCTTACCATTCTCCTGTTCATATAATGTGCATAAACCTTTTTCATGGTTAAAATACATTATTAAAATCCTTAGAAACTATTTCATAACAATACATTATGAAATGAGATAGTAACTATAATAATCTAAAACAACAACAATGAAACAATTAGTGTTAAAATCTGAGACAATGAGATGCTAGAGAAGTGAGCCTTCAGTCCTTTTTGAAAACCTGAGATGAATTTGACAGTAATGTACAATCCTGATCAGATAAGCTGTTGATAAATAAGGGTGGGGTTGCATGAAAACATTCACAAAAACACATTGCGGAAACCGAGGCTTTACTATAATTGTTGTTTATCTATGGATCAACCTACAAGGAGAAGAAACATTTAAAGTTAATGTATTAATGTGTTTTTCAACTTAAAAAACACAGACTGTATTCTCAAATCCTTAGGCAGCAAACTCTACCTTTGATCTAATTGGGAGCACAATATTACACGGCATCAGTCTGTATATAAGCAAACAATCAATCTTGATTTATTAAAGCGTCTTTCAGAGGAAGCACCACTTTCAGGACAAACAAGATTAGAACAAGACTACATTATAATTTTATCCCACCTCACAGCCTGCTGGAGAAGGACCCAGCTGTCTTTCACTTCTTTTTGTTTCTGGGTGACTCTTGCTGCCAGGATCGGATGAAGGTTTGACAGCTGAGAAACAGTCACATCCAGCATCTGGGGGGAGGAAGGAAATTACTCAGAACAGTTGGGATTGGATCAAAAACCTGAAAAAGATAGCTTCCATGTTATGTTTTCCACATTTGCTTACACTTCTATTTTGGAAAGTCATATACTGTAAAGTAGTTAGATTATATACTAAGATGACTGTCTCTTTTGTAGTGATACAACTGTTTTTAGATTTAAATCAATTCAGTTAATGTAACTGACATTACTTCTTTACAATAAACCTTTCTTATCTATGTAATAAAATACTTATATAACTACAACTTTGTTTATGTCTGTTTGTATTGCCTTTCAATATAATGTATTAAACAAAAAAAAAAATCGAATGAAATAAATACGAACCTAGTAGAATCTTTCATTTCTGCCTTAATTGTGAAAATGTAATGGTCAAATAAAGAGAAAAGTAGGGGGCTGATGCTTTTCATTTGTTCACATATGTTATACCAAAGTGTAAAATGGCAAATCAACCATTTTGCTAAAGAATAATGCAAAAAATGGTCTTAAGTCAAGAAAGCAGGAAAAAAAAGGAAAAATACATTTTCAAAAACTAGAACATAAACCAAAAGCTGTGCTACCAAAAACAAAGCCAAAACTCCTAGCCTGTCTGATATCCTTTCTCTAACTATACAGGGGGTCCTCGATTTACGACACAGTTCCGTTCCTACAATAGTGATGTAACCCGAATTTCGGTGTAAGTCGAAACACACCCTAGCCTAAGTCACTTACCTATTGTAACACATTTGCAAAATCATAATCTAGAACATAAAAACTCAGCTAAGCCACAGAAAAAGGAAAAGGACCTAGATATACTGTACTGTACACTGTACTGTAGTAACAGAAAAAATGAGTGTAAAAAAAAATCCTTACCATTATTCCTTCTCGTGTCAAGTTTTTATAAGAGTGAGCGTTGTAAACTCGAAATGTATGTTGAGACGTTGTAACCCAAGGACCCCTGTATTCTTAAAATTGTTAACTTTTTTAAGATAATGCTTGAATGCTGCCTTTAGCACACCACTGTCTTTTAGAATGCCAGTGCGATCACATAATTCATCATGCGACAAACAACAATATGACCGCCACCACAAAAATAGCGCAGAAAATGACTTCACCCTTAAGAAAAACCGATGAAAATCGATGGCTGATATGATATAATAAAAATTACAATAAAAACTGACAAAATGAGAAGAAAAAAAACTCCAAAGGAGAGTAATACTACAACATAGTCTCTACGGCTTATGACCACGTAATGAATATTTACTTGTGGATAGACGAAACTAATTGAAGGAAGGGGTAATGACAGTCACTGCAGCAAGATATTTGGGGAACCTAACCAGATGACAAGGCAATTCAATGGAACAGATTGAAATTAATAAAATAGTAAGAACTAACAAGAGCACAAAGTTAAAAACTAAGTAATGAGCTGAAACACAAAAAAAAATGAGAAAAACAGAGAAATGCCACAGAACAGTGATCATAAGAGGAAATGTAAGATTAAACACGTATTATTAGCCAAGTCCAGTTTCATAAAAAAAACACAAAGCAAGAAACATAACTGTAAGAATGCGGGCTTGTATTTAGAATATGAATAAAAAAACAGCTGCAAAAGCCATATACCTAGATTAAATTTAAGCAAGAAGATACAAGGTGAAAAACATGAAAGACATAAGAAACAGAACAAAATTCTTGAGAATCTGTAAACAAGACTGAAAAAGCATCCAAAATTAAGTATTGAGTTGATTGAAATTGATAGCCTAAATGTTGCAACTAATTTGAAACAGATATTTGGTGAGTAACTGCCATGCTGCCAGGGGGGTGCAGACAATGATGACCACCTCGAATATTTTTTTTTCAAAACTGCCATTCTGCCAAATACTGTAAGCCACATGCCATTTGGTAGTTGCATAATACCGTGGATATACAGCACATGTCAAAAAAATAAAAGGAATCATTTTTTTCTTAGTACTGGATCATTATTCATTTTTGAAATTCACACCAGGTCAAAAAGTCTAAAGGCAGAACAAAGCTTAAGGTCAAGAACAAGCTGAGATCAAAACTCAAAATATGAAACCTGATCTAGACAACAACTGCAATCATTCTTCACAATGATGTTTAGGCCCATTCTTAACCCTTTCTATACTATTCCTACAGAAGCAAAAGAAAAACAACTTTTTGTCTTTTAGGTTTAGACATTAAAGAAAATGGCAGGTGCTCCCTTTGCTGATACAAAAACCTAACAAGTGAACTCAATCTGACATCATTTTACAGCGTCACACAAACCATGGTACGTTCATCAACATCACTAAAAAGTCTAAAACAAAAATGAAGACAAAGAAAATGGTTGTTTATACAAATATAATACAATCAAATATGAACAGAAACATGCATAATTGCTCCCAGATACTGACAATTGATAAACTACTAATACTAAGAGTACTAAAACAAAATGGGATTAGGATGGTGGTCTAGTAATTCTTGTTGTCAGGCACTGCAAAAGGGGTGCATCATGACGGTCAGTGTCAAGGATGTGAATGTCAAAAATTTTTTTTTGTGTGTTTTGTGTATTAACTTGGTATTGCTTTTCATTGTTATTCCAGTAATATGGTCAAGAGCACATTAGTATTTAATTTCTCACATTTTCATTTTGTGCTGATGTATTATTAATTTTGACATTCTGCTCTGTTTTTTAGTGATACCTGTGTTTTTTCAAAGATTATTGCGACTTTCAGTTCACAAATGCAGTATGGTTTCCACCTGTGTTGGCATAATTGCCCTATAAAAAAGGGAAAATGCAGAGCAAAGCATATGAATTTTGACTTATCTAAGGAAGATCTTTGTTAGAGACTAATTCTCAAACAAAAACCAGAAGAAAAAGTACTTTGTTTTGAGACTGCAATTCTGCTTTAGCCTTAATGTTGTGACAAAGGATATATAACAAATTGCTAAACACAAAGCTTTTACAGCTCAAAATACCCTTTTGTTCCCTGGGACTTCCAAATTGTTCCGCTGAACATGTTAATATTATTGCCCATATTTTTCACGAAACGCGAATAATGTTACAGATGTTCAAAATCAAGTAAACATCAGTCTTGGGAACTGTTTAAGAATGAGTTCTACAGTAAAAGTTACAAAATAAATCAGCACAAGAGAAGAGCTCATGAAAAAAAATCAAGCAAATTACGATTCTTAGGCTACAAAAGCCTAACATCTATTACAATGCATCCAAAAAGTATTCACAGCGCATCACTTTTTCCACATTTTGTTATGTTACAGCCTTATTCCAAAATGGATTAAATTCATTTTATTCCTCAGAATTCTACACACAACACCCTATAATGACAACATGAAAAAAGTTTACTTGAGGTTTTTGCAAATTTATTAAAAATAAAAAAACTGAGAAATCACATGTATATAAGTATTCACAGCCTTTGCTCAATACTTTGTCGATGCACCTTTGGCAGCAATTCCAGCCTCAAGTCTTTTTGAATATGATGCCACAAGCTTGGCACACCTATCCTTGGCCAGTTTTACCCATTCCTCTTTGCAGCACCTCTCAAGCTCCATCAGGTTGGATGGGAAGCGTCGGTGCACAGCCATTTTAAGATCTCTCCAGAGATGTTCAATCAGATTCAAGTCTGGGCTCTGGCTGGGCCACTCAAGGACATTCACAGGGTTGTCCTGAAGCCACTCCTTTGATATCTTGGCTGTGTGCTTAGGTTTGTTGTCCTGCTGAAAGATGAACTGTTGCCCCTGTCTGAGATCAAGAGCGCTCTGGAGCAGGTTTTTATCCAGGATGTCTCTGTACTTTGCTGCAGTAATCTTTCCCTTGAACCTGACTAGTCTCCCAGTTCCTGCCACTGAAAAACATCCCCACAGCATGATTCTGCCACCACCATGCTTCACCGAAGGGATGGTATTGGCCTGGTGATGAGCGGTGCCTGGTTTCCTCCAAACATAACGCCTGGCATTCACACCAAAGAGTTCAATCTTTGTCTCATCAGACCAGAGAATTTTGTTTCTCATGGTCTGAGAATCATCAGGTGCCTTTTGACAAACTCCAGGCGGGCTGCCATGTGCCTTTTACTAAAGAGTGGCTTCCGTCTGGCCACTCTACCATACAGGCCTGATTGGTAGATTGCTGCAGAGATGGCTGTCCTTCTGTAAGGTTCTCCTCTCTCCACAGAGAACCTCTGGAGCTCTGACAGAGTGACCATCAGGTTCTTGGTCACCTCCCTGACTAAGGCCCTTCCCCTCCGATTGCTCAGTTTAGATGGCCGGCCAGCTCTAGGAAGAGCCCTGGTGGTTTTAAACTTCTTCCACTTACGGATGATGGAGGCCACTGTGCTCATTGGGATCTTCAAAGCAGCAGAAATTTTTCTGTAACCTTCCCCAGATTTGTGCCTCGAGACAATCCTGTCTCGGAGGTCCACAGACAATTCTTTGACTTCATGCTTGGTTTGTGCTCTAACATGAACTGTCAACTGTGGGACCTTCTATAGACAGGTGTGTGCCTTTCCAAATCATGTCACATCAACTGAATTTACCACAGGTGGACTCCAATGAAGCTGCAGAAACATCTCAAGGATGATCAGGGGAAACAGGATGCACCTGAGCTCAATTTTGAGCTTCATAGCAAAGGCTGTGAATACTTATGTACATGTGCTTTCTCAATTTTTTTATTTTTAATAAATTTGCAAAAATCTCAAGTAAACTTTTTTCACGTTGTCATTATGGGGTGTTGTGTGTAGAATTCTGAGGAAAAAAACTCATTTTGGAATAAGGCTGTAATATAACAAAATATGGAAAAAGTGATGCGTTGTGAATACTTTCCGGATGCACTGTATCAGTTAGACTGAAATTTACATACAGCATAAATCTGAAGCAAAATGTTTTCATTAGAACAATGAATTTGTGATTCATTTGAACAAGCTTAAAAATCACAGTGCTCAATGCTTTCTGCAGGCCCTTGCTAAACCTAAATGAGGCCAATTCAATCTGTAAACCATGATGTTACATTTTGCTGGCTTTGGTTTAAAGGAATTGGTTTACCCCTTGCAAAAACCTCCTTCTCTAGTTTCCCCTTGCAGTCTCACTAAACTGTTCCTTGACACAGAGATCTAAAGAGGTTAGTCTTCCAAAATGGGGTAGCTGAAGGCAAAAATGTGTGCATTGAGCCATTAAGTTGTCTTCGATTGTGATCAAAAGCTCTGGTTCTGCACGATCAGGCTTTCTGGTTTGAAACTTTTTCCTGATAAAACTTGACAAAACAGGGGCATTTCATATTGTATTATATTTCATAAACATTACTAAGACACTGGAAAGACCTTTTCCTTATTAAGTAAAATTATTTGCAGAAAGTGAGCAAGATTAACAAAATGAAAACAATCACTATGATATGTTATTTGAGAGTAAAATTAGTCACAATGCTGGACAAACTCCAGTTGCCGCTGTCAAAAATGCCTTGTTTCAATAACACAATACTAACAAAAATTACAGTAGTGTTCCGTGCATCCTTCTGTTTTCTTAACATATTTGTTCCTTTAGAAAAAGGTTTAGCTTATGCCTATAGGATCTTGAACCAGTCCTCCAACAGAGGTAATTTATAGACCAGTTAATAGACCTGCAATGTTATAGGAAACCAAAGCACCTGGAGAAAACACAAAAAAAAAAAAATCACAAAGAGAATATACAAACTCCATACAGTGGTAAGGCAGTAGTGCCAAAAACTGAACAAAGATTCAGTTCGTGCCTAAACATAATATGTGAAAATGGCACTTTTGTTTAACAGTTTAATTATGCACATTATTCTTTGCTTTACTTGGTGCAAAGCAGATGATACGATACTTCACAGCTTTAGTGTATATAAAGTCTGAACTGAAGTTATTCTGTATTCAAAGATATCATAACAGTGCTGGTATAAGAAATAATTTGTTATGGATCCCTCAATAAGTTGGCGGGTGGCATATCCTGCTGCCTTGTAGTTTTAATGGCAGTGCTTTAGTCATTAAGCCAATTAAGCCACATATCTCTCTATTATAATAAAAAAATCTTACGTTGATACGTGATCTTCTTAGAAGACACTTTGATGTCCGGCAAGAGACACTTTAACGTCATGTGAGACAAGGCAGTGAGACAAAAGGACAGCCGCTGTACAGGCTTTTAAATGACCGATGTGCAGCGCGACAAGCAGATCATGCAGCTCGCCAGCAGCAGCAGAATGACAGCAGCTGATCTGTCTGCATGTCCTTAGCGTGCATTCAAACCCTTACACCCCCCACAATGCGAGCGGCAGAGACGTGAAGTGGCTGGAGCGTAGTGCACCCCAGAGGGCTGGGGTGTGGGGGGGAAGGATGGTGGGCGAGCGACGTGAGCAGGGGGAAAATACTACTACAGCTATAAAATGAGATTGTGTGATGGTTCCTGTCCCACATCTCTGGACACCTTGGTCCAGCTGCAGAACTATATACTATTAAATTTACAAGTTCATTTTCCAAGTACCTTCAGTTACTTACATACTGTAAAAATGTCTCTGTAAGGTTATTTAGCTTAAATGAAAATGAACCTAATATGTAGCAGTTTGGGTGTGTTCTCAGCAATGACCTGGCCTTAAAATAAATGATGAGTTTCGGTCCTGTGTTCAATAATTCTTATGACCTTATAATGGAAAAAAGCAATACCATAAAATGCATTGATGGATGAAATAGAACATTTCACTATTCTTGCTCTTGTTAAAGGGATAGTATCTTATGACTAATAAAATCTTTTTTCTTACTAATCTGTGCATCCTATACGAAATACTACTGAAGGTTTCCAAAAAGGGAAGCTGCTGAGAATGTGTGTACCTCATTGCTATGCAAGTCTCCTCTTCCTATGAAAGCTGGATGGTTCAGGAGCATGGTATGCTTAGCCAAATGTCATTGAAAATAAATTGATAGTGACAGAAACCATTTTCAAAGATCAGTCTGGAAGCCAACGGATAGATAGACATGTAGATATGACCAAAGCAAAATAAAGGTGGTACACAGTAAGCTGAACAGAAAATAAGTCCAAAAAGGTAGGACAAACGAAACAGCAAAATGTTTAAAAGGTTAGATTAAAAGAAAAAGTATCTAAGTAAAAGATGTGGTAAAGGTGAACTATCGCAAAGCCCAGAAACAAAATAAATTACAGAATAGCAGAACTTTGATTGACTCAATGGAAGAATATTGGGCGACTGTCAAGAGTCTGGTAAAACAATAAGACCTGTTTTGGTTAAAGGATGCAATGGTAAACAAAAGCAAGTAGAAGGTGTGGTCAACATGCTACGAAGAAGACATGGCCTGACAATCTGGGGATGTCTGTGAGTGTGCAGGCCCGAATTGTTTCCTGTCTTTAGTCCAATGTAATGGAAAAGCTGTGTTCAGAGAACAGACTGGGATGGATTGAAGTATAAAATCTGTCACGATAATAGGTTGGTTCTAGTCTATGATAAAGTTATCAATAAAGTCATTTAAAAGGTTTTAGCTCTATTAGCTAATATTGCCAACTAATTTATTCTTGAACAACACCCTTCTCAGTTGAGAAGCTCAGAACAATGTAAATAATTTCAAAATGTATGTCACACAACATAAACATTTATTCATGGATGTATTATTTAGTTTTATGTTTTCTTTATTGCAAGCTAAGGAGGAGTGGAAAATTACAACACCACAATCCTTAGTTCCAAAGAAAACAGAGGAGAGTTTTTGGAAAAAGTGAAAGTCTGGCACATCCAGGTCCTCTCTGGTTAGGCTACATTGCACCATGGTTCTGGCTACTACAGATGTTTGTTGTGTAATCATACGACAGTCTTATGCATGGGTCTGGTACTAATGATTAGGTTTTGATGTAAAGCCAGGATGAAGGCAAACATTACCCCTTCAATACATTCGTGCCAGAGGAATGATGTATAAAAGAGACTAACGCTTTCCAAAAGTCCAGGCAGGAAGCATGGCTATGCTGGTTTTAATATACATAACAGGACTGTAATATACCTTTGTGTTTCTTTGTAATATCATACTTGCATATGATTATTCCTCTATTTTGCCATTACTCCAAGTGTTACAGAGATCTTCTGTCTGATCAAAAAAAGGATATTTAGCATCCAAAGCCAGCTTTTTGAGTTGGAAGTAAAACGGTTTGCTTGCATCTCTCAATAGCATTAAGTAGGCTAGATAAATGGTAGTATACTACCGAGACAGACAACAAAACAAATGTCTTCATGCTGTTAGAAGACTGAAAGCCTGTATTATGAGTTAAAGTTAATTACCCATTGCCTTGGATTGTTATAATAAAGCAAAGAACTCAAAATAAATGTTTACTTTGAGAATCAGACTGGAAAGTTCAAAGACAAGGAAAATAAAAAGCAAAGGTTGCAGGAAATTGTAGTTTTCAGGTTTTAATCCTATAAATTCAAGCCATAATTGAATCAAGGAAGGTTTCAATTAAGAGTCATTGTTTTATATTTTTAAAAAACTTCATGCATGCCCTTTTCACCTCCTTTATTTTTTCATTTTTCAGTTAAGTGGATTTGGACAATCTTTTTCTTTACGATGAAGTTCATGCTTTTTCACATATTGGATTATTAAAAAAACTGCCACAGGAAGAAAAAACATACCATTCTTATGCTTCTTCTTTGAATTTTTAATTATTTATATCTTTCCTGGGGCAGCACAGTGGTCAATGTTGTTGCCTAAAGCTCTAGAGTACTAGGATCACATCTTGGCTGAGTACTGCAGGTTTGTATCTTAGTCTTCCCTTGCTTGGGAGAAGTTTTTGTTTAGAAACTCTAATTTCTCTACCATTTTCCAAGAAAGTACTGGCTAGGCTGACTGCAACTCAACATTGTCCCAGTATAAGTAGATGAAGGGGTATCTATGAGTATGCCCTGTATTAGACTGGCACATCATCCCTGTCTAGTTTCTGCCTTATGTCTAATGCTACCAGGATACACTTCAGCCATCCGCCTCTATTAATTGAATTATAAGATCCAATGATGGTTAGATCTGCGGTGGGCTGGCGCCCTGCCCGGGGTTTGCTTCCTGCCTTGCGCCCTGTGTTGGCCCGGATTGGCTCTAGCAGACCCCCATGACCCTGTAGTTAAAATATAGCGGGTTGGATAATGGATGGATGAATGATGGCTAGATACAGTTTCACTCTACAACACTCATTAGCACATTTCTCACATTTAGTTTTATGCAGTCGTACTTCAGAACAGTCACAGAATCCCTTTTAACACTACCCATGAAAAGTTTGTATAGTAACTCTATAGCTTTTAATTCAAAAACAAGTTGGAATGCTGACAATACTGTGTGTGTTTAAGGGGGATGTCTGGGGATTGATAATCACTTTTTTTCTTTAATTAAATATGGACATGTTTTGGATTATTGTTTTAGAAATAGTTTTTATGATTTTGCAACAATAATATTAATACACCTTGGGACGGAAGTACCCCTCACCTCACTTAAAGGTCACACAATTTTACCAGACCACCAAAATATAAAAACAATTCTGAGGACATTGTCTAAAATATGATTGGGTGCTTTCAGGAACTTTGGGTTTTTTTTACAATGGAAATCTATCATATTCTCAAATACAATTTTTAGTCAGAAGGCTGAAAGTTTGCTTTTTTAGACACCTATGCCCATAACAAGTAACATTAATGGTTTATGTTTAGCTGAGTCCTCCATTTATCTTTTTCCCTATAGGTTTACATGAGCCAGAACAAATCTCTGGCTCCGTCTGGAATATGCTTGGAATTACAAAGTACAATGGACATCTCGGGTGGCACGGTGGCAGTGGTAGCGCAGCTGCTTCGCAGTAAGGAGACCTGGGTTCGCTTCCTGAGTCCTCCCTGTGTGGAGTTTGAATACAATACAGTTTACAGTTTATTTTTGTATAGCCCAAAATCACACAGGAAGTGCCGCAATGGGCTTTAACAGGCCCTACCCTTTGACAGCCCCCCAGCCTTGACTCTCTGAGAAGACAAGGAAAAACTCCCAATAAAAACCTTGTAGGGAAAAATGGAAGAAACCTGAATGTTCCCCCCGTGTCTGCGTGGGTGTGCTCCGGTGTCCTCCCACAGTCCAAAGACATGCAGGTTATGTGGAATGGCGATCCTAATTTGTCCCTAGTGTGAGTGCCCTGAGGTGGGCTGGCGCTCTGCCTGGCATTTGTTCCTGCCTTGTACCCTGGGATTGGCTCCAGCAGACCCCTGTGACCCTGTGTTAGGATAGAGCGGGTTAGAGGATGGATGGATGAACATCTTGCTTAATTTTTTAGTTTTATGTATGGTTTAGTGACTATTGGTTGAAACAACGTTATTTACAAGTTTAAGTTCTACCTAAGACTTGAGCAAACCATATAATAGTTTTAACAATTGCTATGGAAGATTGCAAGAACAGAGCTACTACAGAATCAACTGGCTTAATCAAATTTTAGGGTCACATGGAGCTGGAACCTCTCTTGTTAGCATCATAAGCAATATAGGAAACAGCGGTGGACATTGTGCTACACCATTACAGGTACTAGGCTGACTAGATTGCAAAATGAATAATCTATTTACACCATTTGACATTCTATATATTTTTTTTCATTAATCAGTTGCAGCACTACTTACCATAATCTGACTGGCAATATCCCTCATGTCTCTATCAGTGCTGTTTTCTTGCCCACTGCTACTTGAAATACACTTCCTCTGCAAACAAAGGAACAAAATATAAATCCATGTCTTCAGGCTGAAATACTTTCCAAATTCTGAATCATCACAATTTTTGGCATAAACCTTTTGCTGCCATGACGTGCAAGATCAGGAAGCATTAAAATTGTTTTAACATACTGTTTATATACCTACACACGCAGTAGTGATATACCCAGGGTCACACACTTACTAAGTGGGGAAGCGGTCTGACATGTACAATTGGAAATCCATTCTATCATATTAAATGTTACATAATATAATATTTTCCAAACTACTGTAGAATAATCCAATTCAGTATTACAAGGTCACAAAACTATCCAGGCAGCATCAAGGACCAAGCCAAGCCAAGAACCAGTTCTGGACAAGTCATCACTCCATTACATGATTCACAAATGGCAAATTTGGAGGAGCCAATTAACCTCATGGCTGCTCAGATATGGAAATAAAAATTTAAAGTATTACTGAGAAGGACACATTGAAAACCTACTAAATCCACACACACAATGGCCAGATGAAAAATTCACACACTGGATATTAAGAACAGTCTCAGGATTATTCAACTTTACTTTCAATGTTGTTTTTGAAAGCATCGTCTGATGATTGATTCACAGCATTCTCACATATGCAGCATTTTTTATTTGCATTATTTTCTTGGCATGTGCTCTATTCTTCATTTTTTTTGTAATGTAGCACTCCTGTTATACGTCATTCTCTATCTTTTTACATTTTGTAAACTGCATTTTTATCATGTTCACATCTATCATTCTTCTCTTTGAGGCATCATTCATCTGAAACATTTTTCCTGCACTTACAGCACTGCACATGTATGTAATTACTTTAAATCAGTGTTTCCCAAACTCGGTCCTGGGGACCCCCTGTGGCTGCAGGTTTTTGTTCCAACCAGATTCCTACTCAGTGACAACACCTGATAGCACTGATCTCATTTAATTAGCTGGTATTATTTTTCTTTTATTCTACATTCAGAAAAACACAGCGGCACAATTTTTACATTTATAAGACATTTAGAAATATTTCTGCTTTTGCTCTCGATTTAAATGCTTCACTCTCTTTAGTTGATTTCATTCTATTTTGCCCTTTCTCTGTGCAGTTTTTCCCCTTCATTGTATCTTATTAATGACAATTAAAAATGAGCAGAGCAGACACCAGGGCAAACAACACTGAATAATCAAAGGCTGCAACTATGTTAGCATCAGATCCACTAATTAGTAAATAATGGATTAATTAAACAATTAGAACACCTAGAAAAGTGGAATGAAAATCAAGATGAAAATATTGTTAAAAAGAAAAAAATAACTGAATATAACTGCCTGGTACATTTTAATATATATATATATATATATATATATATATATATATATATATATATATATATATACACAGTACAGGCCAAAAGTTTGGACACAACTCCTCATTCAATGTGTTTTCTTTATTTTCATGACCGTTTACATTGGTAGATTCTCACTGAAGGCATCAAAACTATGAATGAACACATGTGGAGTTATGTACTTAACAAAAAAGGTGAAATAACTGAAAACATGTTTTATATTCTAGTTTCTTCAAAATAGCCACCCTTTGCTCTGATTACTGCTTTGCACACTCTTGGCCTTCTCTCAATGAGCTTCAACAGGTAGTCACCTGAAATGGTTTTCACTTCACAGGTGTGCCTTATCAGGGTTATTTAGTGGAATTTCTTGCTTTATCAATGGGGTTGGGACCAGCAGTTGTGTTGTGCAGAAGTCAGGTTAGTTGGATGATCATTTATTTTTCAACAGGACAATGACCCCAAACGCACCTCCAGGCTGTGTAAGGGCTATTTGACCAAGAAGGAGAGTGATGGAGTGCTGGAAATGGTCATGAAAATAAAGAAAACACATTGAATGAGGAGGTGTGTCCAAACTTTTGGCCTGTACTATATATATATATACATACATATATATTTACCAAACTTAGTTTTCTATATTGTTCCCAAAACACAAAACCTGGGAAATAACACATCGCTTAATTAGTCCAGGAGTCCAATTAAAAACAGAAGCTGGTTGGAACAAAAACCTGCAGCCACAGTGGGCCCCCAGGACCGAGTATGGGAAACAGCGCTTTAAACAATACTTTACCTTGACTGCAGTTAATTTAAGGATGATCTTTTTTGGCATACTATCTCATTTTGCAGCAGTCCAACTACACATAAGTTGTTATTTCCAGCTTTTTACATGATATAAGCTGAGTAGATCGTTCCTCCCCCATACTATGCAACTCTTCATTTCCACCCGGCGGGGTAAATGTTAACATTATACAACATTATACAGTTGTTATTGTCTGTTATACCTGCATTGTTATCACTCTTTAATTTAATATTGTTCTTTATGTATGCTGCTGCTGGAGTATGTGAATTTCCCCTTGGGATTAATAAAGTATCTATCTATCTATCTATCTATCTATCTATCTATCTATCTATCTATCTATCTATCTATCTATCTGTATTTCCCATACAAAAATGTAACAGGCAAATATGATCATCTTAATGCATTATAAGCATATAAAATCTAAAATATTTCAGAATACTTTATATTCTCTTGGTTATGTGCAATGATTAATTCAGAGGACTGATATCCAAAAGTTTAAACTCTCAGTGAACAAATGTGTAGGGCAAATTTGCCATACATCTCACCTGTCACTGTTGTTGCAAACATGCCTCCTGATTTTACTTTTTTTTTCAATTATGTTGTGCCCTGCACATTTTTTCCATTAGCAAAGACAAAGGCAGCAAAATCTGTCTGGAAGCTGTGTCTGTCACATTTTGCTCTGTTTGGTTTTTAACTATTTTCATCCATTCATTCATTCATTTTCTTAATCTGCTTATATAGGGCAGGGTTGCCCATTGATGCACCCGCCATATTGGTGGTGTGGTCAAGATCTGCATGCAGATTCATAGGCATGTGTGGAGACATGCTGAGCTCTTGCGTTAAAATCAGTCGTAACTTTCTTATTCCTCAAAAACTTTTTTGTTGGAATTGTTAGACATGTCAGCATATGTGTAGCCAATTTTCAGGAATATGTGGTATATTATTTGTAAGATTTTTGTTATTAATAGCTACAGGAAGCAGCAACACGAAATAAATAATAAATATCTAATATTTTCAGTTTTTTTGAAAGAAACCTACATATAATAATGTGACAGCTTTTCAGTATGCAGGGAAAGGAGGCCTAATACATAGTACACATAGTAATAATAATAATAATAATAATAATAATAGTATAAATCTAGCAGCAGGTCATGAAATAAATACAAAAATTAATTAAAATAAGTGATGCTTTTCATTATATTCTGATTCCCTCAAATGGAAAATAATCTTATTTCAACCACAACAAAAATAATCTTATTTCAACCACAACAACATACAATACAGTACAATGAAAATTATGGTTTGCAGATGGCTGGTGCTGTTCTGATTTCAAGTAACTTTTTTATGTATTTATATGCAATAATTAAAATAAATGTTTTTTTATAATATTCAGATTTCCCCATGTGGAAAATAATCTTATTAAAACCACAACAACGTACAGTACAGTACAATGAAAACTCTGTTTTGCAGATGTCTGGTGCTATTCTGATTGCCACCAAATATTTTATGCATGTATTCATTTATTTTTTTATCCCGTGACCTATGGCTAGCTTCATATTATTATAATTGTTGTTGCTTTTTTTTTTTTTTTTGAAGTTTGCATAATATTTGAAGTGTTTTCACTATCTACGCTGGTTAATCATTTAGGACAGTGAGTCCACAAACGAATTCATCTCAGGTTCCATGAAACAGTATCAAGTAACTAGGACATATACATGCTGTATGTCCAATAAATAAGTCAAAATGCAGTATGCAATCAAAAATGAATGGAAAAATCACATTATCATAGGTCCTGCTCAAAAGTTCAAAATGTAATTTCTTTTATTGGATACTTGAGTGTTAGATCAGCGTGGCAGTGAAACGCATTTTAGAAATAAAGGGACGGCCTGTCTCTGTACCTCTGGCATGGCTATGACATTTGTATGCATTATATTTATAAAAACTTACCGCTGTTTTAAGGGTACAAATACTGTGCTCCTACCGGACCAAGATCCACTCCTCAGACATCATAGCAGCACTCTACGCGCAGCTCCTGTAGTTGCGAAGCAAGGAAGTAAACCGCTTTTTCCAGACCACTACTAATTAATGCTGATGCTAACTATCTAAACAAAATGAACTGTAGACGATGCTTACTTGATGTAGCCGTAGAATGCGAGGGTGCACTGCCAACGTAAAAGTGCCAGGCCAGCCAGCCTAAAGCGCGTTGCCACCTTCGCGCCTCTTTTAATTGAATTCGCGCCCATTACGTTCGGCAAATCCGTGCCAACAGCCTGTGACTGTGATAAGTGTAACTTGTAATAGCTAATCAGTATACAGGAAAGAGTGATTTTTTTATTTGCAGAACAGCTTGCTTTGAGCTTAGCCGAATAACTCCATGTCGTGTATGGTTCGTAAAGGACCGGAGAAGCACTGTGGGCGCAGGGAAAAGCCGTTACAGTGCGGGAGTTCAGATTAACAGGACGGGCCGGCACGTGAAATCAACGGGCGAGGCTGCATTTTCGTAAACGTTATAACATAATAAAAAAAACGAGATTAGGAACTTTAAAAACAACTTACACGTTTATTTCCTTTTTATATACCACCTCTAAAACATCACGTTGCGCAGTTCACAAAGCCCTTGCCAAACAGTTAAATACCAGTGAATCAAAACAGCGCATGCGCACATCGTTGTCCAGATTGTCACATTTGGCATTGTGTATGTCAGGATCAGGTCAGGTCGGGGAGCATGCACTGGTACAGCGCGATGTCACACCCACCACATAACGAAACAGGTCGGGATCATGGTTGGCAAAGGGCAGACACATGGTCCAGTCTCAACCTCTGGAAATGACCATCTGCCACAACCAGATGTTATGTGGGCAACCCCTTGGCCTAGTCCAGTCACTCGGGTCCTCAACAATGAGGATCCTGTGAGCCAGATCACCTACTGGTTATTGTACCACAGCAGTGCCGTAACTGACACTCTCTCACAATCCTGGGAAATGTCCCTCATTTGGGACTCCCTGAGCAGCAGCGGTACCCAAGGATTCTCTGAAGAGACACAGTACTGAAGGAATCCAGTCTTCGTCTCGGGTCACTGGATAGCATCCATGTCTCACAACCATATAGCAAGACAGGAAGCACCAGGACTCTAAAGACTTGGACCGTCGTCTTTTTGCATGCATATCAGGAGCTGCACACGCCCCTTTCTAGTGACCTCATGACCTCCCATGCTCTCCCAATCCATCTACTGACTTCATAGGAAGAGTCCCCAGAGATATGAATTTCACTGCTGAGGTAAGTAAACCTCTCGACGAGGTCGACGCTCTCTGCGCAGACAGACACACTGTTGATGGCCGTGCCCAAGAGGTCATTACAGGTCTGGATTGTGGTTTTTATCCAGGACACTCACAAATCCAGACACTCAAAGTCCTCACTCAATCTCTCGAGAGCCCCAGTCAGAGCCTCCATTGACTCCCCGATTGAGTCAATTGTGTATGTGTTGATTGTTAATTTCAGAAATTTTATTAAGGTGTCACAATGCTACAATGTCTGTTTAAATGCCTCTTATGTATGCAATGTGTGTGTTTAGTTGAAAAGTGCAGGCCAGACTTTGAAAATGCCAACGAAGAGAAAGAACCATGCAGGATGAGTGAGAATCATTTCACATCTAGTTTTTAAATCTGTCTCACAATTGAATAAAAATGTTTTTGGTGGGGAAAATCAGACTAATTTGTGTGTTTTAATCTTTTTAAAAATAATCTTTAAATTTTTCTAAAAATAATGTATTGTAAAAGTGACAGTGGCAAAAAAAAAACAGTTCCATCGAAGTAGGAAAATCATTGTGGTAATCGGGCAGTTGTATAAAATGTAAGATATGAAAATCATAAACAGGTGCACCCTATAAAAGGAAGTATTTGCACAACTGTTGTTACTGAAGATTGGGTGAGCAGGCACTGCCAGGATAGCAGGTCAGGTCCAGGTTGGGGAGCATGCACTGGTATAGCACGTTGCTGCACCCACCACATAACGAAAGAGCTCTGGATTCCAGTTGGCAACCCCCCAGGCAGACATGCAATCCAGTCTCACCCTCTGGAAATAAACCATCTATCTGCCAGGTGTTACGTGGGTGTCCCCTTGGCCTGGTCCAACCACTCAAGTCTTCAGCAGTGAGGATCCAGCGAGCCGGATCACCCTTGGGGAATAGGAATCCAATAAGTATCCATGAAAAAATGAATGCTTCAAACAGTGCATCTTATATATAAACGTGTACGTGTAGAACTGTGTGTGTCTGTCTGTCCGGCCCAGAACTGAGAAGTGTAATCGGGGTAAGGGTTCCATCTCCAAGGAAACAGAAACTTGCATAGCCCCTAATACAGAAGCGAGGTGAGCACAATGGCAAAACAAAACCTACGAAGAAAGAGTCACTGTCTTAGCCACTAATTCAGAACCGAGGCGAGCACATCGGCAAAAGAAAACCTCCGAAGAAAGACAAAATCACTTAGCTGCTAATGCACTAACGATGTGAGCACGTTGGCAAAATAAAACCTCCGAAGAGAGAGATGCCCGAGTAGTTCCTTTCAATTACCTGACATTTATATGTTTCAATTTTTTTTCTGACGATATAAATAGTTTCTAGGACTCCTGGCTTTTTACAGCACAGGTTTACATAACTAATAGTGAGATTTTTTTATGAGAGCAAAAATACCTAACTTTACGCAAAAATTCTCAATCGTCGAGCCTAAACAACAAGCAAAAAAGCCCTACCCAAAAGTATATTAGATAGGCTGAGTAAACAAGAAAATTTCTTTTAGTAATCTAGCTGTAAACTTGGATAGAAAATGGATGTTGAAAATGATCTTTTAACCCATTTTCATAAATGATACTAAGGTCATGACCTGCGTGACTACATCCCAACAATCATCATAATCATGGGAACATGAAATGGTGTCAAGACAAGCTGTAATCAGAAGCAGGTAAAATAATTTTAACAATGTTAAATGGATACTTTCTAGTAGGATTGACTACTGCAATGTGGTGTTCACTGGCTGTTCAAACTGTTCTTTATACAGCCTCAAATTAATCCAAAATGCTGCTGCAAGAACAAGAAAACAACGAACAGATAACTCCAGTTCTTAAATCCTTACACTGGCTCCCGGTTAAGTTTAGGGAAGATTTCAAAATCCTCCTTTTAACATATACAGTCTTAAATGGCCAAAGTCCGGCTTACTTGTCTGAACTTATCATGACTTACCAACCAGAGCGCACATTAAGATCTCAAGATGCCGGTCTGCTTAGGATTCCAAGGATTAATAAAATAACAGTGGGAGGTCGAGCTTTTAGTTACAGGGCCCCTAAACTGTGGAGTGGTCTGCCTGCTACTATAAGTGATGCCCCTTCGGTCTCAGCTTTTAAATCCCGGCTGACGACTCACTACTTCAGTTTAGCACACCCTGACTAGAGCTGCTGATTAACTGTACAGACTGCATCTCTGTTGTTAGTCATTAGCACTAAAACATAAGTAACATGATCGTTAGAATTTGTTACTAACCCTCACCTATTCTGTTTCTCTTCTCTGTACTCAAATGTGGCACTTGGTGCCATGGCCCACCTGCCAAGTTGTTTTGCCTGCCTAAGGTAAAGTCACCCCTGATGGAGGATCGCAGGAATCATGGTGGTAGAGGGGTCCTTTCATCGGATTGGCTGGCCTAGCGCTTTTTTAGCTGTGGAATGACCAATTGGGGAAGGCAGCTTGATGGCTGAGGTCTCCAGGACTCTAAACAAATCCAAATCATATTATGGGATATCTACTGTTAAATTCTGCTCCCTACTTGTACATTTTTTATTTTAATACTGTATTGAGGATTTGTTCTGTTCTGTGTATTGTATTGTATTGACCCCCTTCTTTTTGACACTCACTGCACACTCAACCTACCGGGAAAGGGGTCTCTCTTTGAACTGCCTTTCCCAGGGTTTCTTCAGTTTTTTTCCCTACAAGGGTTTTTTGGGAGTTTTTCCTTGTCTTCTTACAAAGTCAAGGCTGCGGCACTTCTTGTGTGATTTTGGGCTATACAAAAATAAATTGTATTGTACTGTATACTCAGAAATAAAGTGAATAAGAAAAACCTCAAAAAAACGTCAAAATGGATGAAATAACATAATAAGAAAAAGTTAAAAACAAAAATAATTCATAACACCATCCATATGGGCCACACATGCTCATACCTCACTTTGCTGTAATATGTAGTATTTTTATTTATTATTTTCTCTGTTGTTGTGAGGATCACTGTATCATGAGAGTATTCCATTGTGAAGCTTGTATTGGAATATTGTATGCTTATTTAGGCTACATCGAAGCTACAATGTTTTTTTTAAAACAGCAATTTTTAAGCAAAAATGATCTTTGTTCACACTAGCGTTTTCGCATTGTTTATGAAAGTATCTCCATCCACACTAAAACGACTGAAAATGCATATGACGTAGCTGTTCACCTACACTGGGAATGCGTGCATCAGAAGAAACAGGAAGAAGTGGTGTCTTCCATACTACAACAACAACATTTATTTATATAGCACATTTTCATACAAAAAAGTAGCTCAAAGTGCTTTACATAATGAAGAAAAATAAAAGACAACATAAGAAATTAAAATAAGACAACATTAGTTAACATAGAAAAAGAGTAAGATCCGATGGCCAGGGAGGACAGAAAATGCAAAAAAAAACTCCAGACGGCTGGAGAAAAAAATAAAATCTGCAGGGGTTCAGAGGCCACGAGAGCGCCCAGTCCCCTCTGGGCATTCTACCTAACATAAATGAAACAGTCCTCTTTGTATTTAGGGTTCTCACGGACGGACTTGATGATGATGGTCATGCAGACTTCTGGTTTTTAATCCATCACTGTTGGAACATCACGGTGCTTTGAGTAGATGGTGGTGGCGCAAGCCACACTAGACGCGCCTTTGCAGCTTGTGTTTACACAAAGAGAACAGCAATGGAGAATATGAAAAACAAAAAAAAAATATTTTGTGTGGACTGACAATGAAGTGAAATTGTTATTTAGAGTAACATGTGTAAGGCGAGCAAAAAGGCTGAGAAAATTTAAAAAGCAATATTCAATCCTCATAATGATCTAGTTAAGTAATAAACACAAATCATACAAATCATGATAGAATCTGTGAGTTTAAAACTCTTCATTTTCACTCATCCACATTGCAGTGATAGAACAGAGTTTTCAGAAAAACAAGGGCTCTGGAGAGCATTTGCAAAAGTCTCAGTTTTCAGGGATTAAAAATTCCGGGGTAGTGTGGATGAAACATGGAGACCGATGTCTGTGTTTTTAAATGAAAATGTAGTAGTGTGGACATAACTTTTGTGTATTGTCTAATAACTTTTAAGGGTATATGGGAAGCTCAGAAATGTACCTTTCATCAAAACTTTATTATTTAAAGTTGCAGTCCTACTGATTGGATATCGAAAAAGAAAATGTTTGAAGATTTTTGCATGCTTTTGCTACTTATTAGAACTAACAACTCAGAACACCTTTATATTTATTTATTGGCCTAACAATGAGCACATAGTTAAGAGAAGGATTGTTTGTTAGGTTGCTAGAAATAGTACAGTGCATATCAAAGTGGTGTGAACCTTTCTTTGACCACTGCCATATTTACCGTCTATGAGAAGTTTGCACATTCCTGTCTATTTACTCAACATATTCTGGCTTTCCTTCCACATTCCAGTGACATTCATGGTCAGCTAATTGGTGAGACAAATTGTCATAATATAAATGGGTGTATAAGCCCAGTGATATACTACCTTACACCAAATGCTGCTAGGACAGGCAATAGCTCTCTCTGACGCCCCATAATGGAGTAAGTAGGTTAAGAAGGATGGATATATAAATCATATGTGAACTATCTGAAAAATAATTCCATAGTGAACCTGCCTTGGGGAGATTATGGCCAGATCACTTGGCTTTGAGCTGTGTATCTGAGTTTCTACCCAGAACATTATGGGTGTCCTGGTTGTTTTGGGGTTTTGGGGTGGCATGGTGGTGCAGTGGGTAGCGCTGCTGCCTCACAGTTAGGAGACCCGGGTTCGCGTCCCGGGTCCTCCCTGTGTGGAGTTTGCATGTTCTCCCCGTGTCTGTGTGGGTTTCCTCCAACAGTCCAAAGACATGCAGGTTAGATGCACTGGTGATTCTAAATTGTGTGTGTGTGTGCGCACCCTGTGGTGGGCTGGCGCCCTGCCCGCGGTTTGTTTCCTGCCTTGTGCCCTGTGTTGGCTGGGATTGGCTCCCGTGACTCTGTAGTTAGGATGTAGCGGGTTGGATGATGGCTGGATGGTTGTTTTGACCACAGCTGGGAATATCAGAAATCCAAAGCTACGTCATCTCTAAAATTTCCTTCAGTTAAAGTAGTTCTTCATTGTGTTCTTTTAACTGTAACTTGCTGTCTCTCAGCTTTGCATTGAATTTTGTAGTGGTAATAAACAGCTTTACTTTTCAGATATTACCTTGGCATTTGCAGTTCTGATTATTGTATCTGCTTGTTGATAGAAGGATGAGGCTTCCAGAGCCAGCTGGAGGTTTTCATGATGATCTTTGATAAGAGCCTGAGCTTTAAGCCACCTGGGGGGAAAAACAATGGGATAGTATATATAAGTGATTCAATATATATATATATATATATATATTAAGGCACATTTACCAAGGGGGCACAGACAACATTTGTCATATGTGGGAGTGACAGAGTCTGTATTTTCAAAGCAACATTTTTTTCAGCTCTTTTCTTATACCTAGACTAAGATAAGAATTTTTGTTAACCAGACACAGAGCTGTAAGTGAACCCTATCTAGAACAGTGCAAAAGGTGATGACCTGGGAAAGCTGTCTTATGTGGTCACAAGGAGAGTTACCAAAGTGCCTAATGGCGCTTTTCCACTGCATAGTACGGCACAGCACAGTTCAGTACAGCTCACCTTGGTTCGGCTCAGTTCGGCTCGGTTTGCGTTTCGACTGCAGTTTAGTACCGCTTTAGAGTGGGCGGGATTATTCACGTGTCGTTATAGTTGCGCCGCAACTGTTTGGTCCGATGGTAGCCGTGTGCGCCCAAGAGCTTAGCGACCTCTTGAAAAACGTTTTCATTCTGCGTTGCTCCATCCAGTTCTCGCTGGATCCGCACCTCGGCTACCAACGAGAGGAACGTGTGTACTTCCTCAATAGACCACGAAACAGCCATTTTTGGTTAAAACAAAATGGTGAGTCCGAACCTTCGCTGGCTGTGCTAAAAATCTAGCGGGTCTGTTGTGTCTCGTGTCGCAAGTTCAGTGACGCAGTAATGACGATTTTCTCCGGCCAATCAGTGACCAGCAGAGTTTACACGTCACGTTTTGGTAACGATTCGGCGAGCTTGGAACCTCGGCTGAGGTGGTACTAAAAAAAGGACCAGGTACCAGGTACTGTTCCCAGTGGAAAACCCCCCAAAAGTGAGCTGAACTGAACCGTGTCGTGCCGTACTATGCAGTGGAAAAGCGCCATAATAACCCTGCATACTTATTTATATAAGGCTGAACATAAAACGCTTTCTGTCGATAGACTTTGTTTATGTGAGGTAACATATTAAGACCAGAGATACAACTGAAATGGCCTAAAACACGGCAAAATGTTTTCAAAATTGTTTCAATAAAATATGGGCTGTTGTGACTTTAGCAATTTGGTGCAGAAGGTGGGTTTGGGAAGCAGATGGTGTCGCAGGTGGCTGGGGGGGCGACCCGGCCGGAACACCCAGGAAGACCGGAAGAGGGCTTACACCTTCCTCGGACCATGTGGGGGTGACCGGCCTGGTTGCTATGGAGACCACGAGTACAGGGCTTTGAAGCTCAACCCTGTAGGGGCCCATAGTCACCGCCAGGGGGCGCCCAGATGCCTTGGGAGCCCTGGACCTCAGCACTCCGCCACACCCGGAAGTGCTGGGGGGAAGAGGAGCAGGGACACCCGGAGTGCTTCCGGGGATGCAGCTGGCACTCCTGCCACACTGGGGCATGTCGGTGAGAGATTGCCAGAGCACATCCGGGTGATTATAAAAGGGGCCACCTCCCTTCGTGTGAGGACTGGAGTCGGGAGAGAGAAGGACGAGGTCTGGGAGGAGGCAAAGAGGCGGCCTGAAGAAGAGAAGGCATTGTGTGGTGTTGGCCAGGACTTTGGGTTAGTGAACACTTGAACTGTATATAATAGTATGTATAATAAACGTGTGTGGGGTGATTACAACATGTCTGCCTGTCTGTGTCCAGGTCAAGTTCCACAATGGTTTGGACTTACTGTTTGAAAGCACTTATTAATTCATACATTTTTGTAAGGCCCTCCATCATTCATGCTCCAAACCTGCTTGTTCCAATAAGCAATTGTGGTGGAATGGAGCATGATCCACAAGGAAGGAACCTGCCCTGGATAGGGTTCCTGTCTATTGATGGGCACATTCTAGCACATACCCACACTTAGTCATTTAGAGCTAATTAAGGGTCACCATTTGACCCAAACTTAATGTTTTTGGGATTTGAGAAAAAAATGGAGTACGAGGAAAAGGAAAAAAAAAAAAACGCAGATGCCAAATGGGCAATAGCATTCATCCTTTCTTCCATTTTCTTAACCTGCTTAGCCAGGGTAGAGTTGTGGGGACACTGAGGCCTACCCCAACACACATACAGGTGCAAGGGGACAATAACAGTGACTTGAGATTTAAGGCAAAAGCCACCAGAACTCTGAGGATTCATTACTAATCACTATGCTATGCTGTAGATCTTTTTCTGGAAATGTTCAACAAATAACATTGTGGATATCCTTGTACTGTTCTGAAGTGTAAGGAACAAATGGGTTTGATTTTAAATGCCTCTCCTTTTTGCTCTTTCTATATCAATGAGTTCTTTACCATATTAAGACCTGAAACTCATAAAGTGTATGATTTTCACGTCCTCTGAAAAGGTTGTTCCATAAAACATTTTAGTGACATTTTTCTGGTTGAGAATTCAGGAACGTTTTTCTTAAAAAATATTTAAGGGGTACACAGTCAATATTATCGAAAAGTAGAGAAGCAACTGTACTGTAGTTTGGATGGTGTTTATAATGAAAGGCATTATAACTCTCTATTATAAAAGAAAATCTTGAGATAAGATGAGATGAGACTATTGCCAAGAGATTTTTTCAAGTCCCGCCCTCCTCTCAACCATTTCCAGTTAATGGCCCATGCCCGTGGTCCTCTCACCTCTCAGTCGTGTGAATGCTTTTGTCACACACAGTTCCTGCGCTCTCAGCTCTTAGAAATTTTTACGTTTTCCTCACTTTAAGTTCCCAATAAAAGAAGAATTATTATGTCCAAATCTTATTAAAGAATTTCATCCCGAAGGGTTATCAACAGAAGAAATGAGTACACAGGCAATCCTAGCACCGAGAAACAATGTCAAATGAATTAACGCGAAAATTGTCAATCTATTACATGGCAGATTGGTTAAATGTGTATCAATAGACAATGCTGATACAGTTGGTGGTGATGGTGTGGAAGATGAAAACATCAACTTACAATATCCCGTAGAATATCTACAACCGTTAACACCGGCCAGTCTTCTACCGGCCGAATTACTGTTGAAAGAAGGATGTATCGTAATGTTGCGTAATTTATGTCTGAGTGATGGGCTATGTAATAGGACAAGATCAGTTGTATTCAAAATTGGTCAAATAATTCTGACATGTACAATTTTAACAGGCAACAAGAAAGGTAGTATAGTACATCTTCCGCAGATAACTTTAGACACCAAAGGAGATCTTGATATGCCATTCGTATTAAAACGTTTATAGTTTCCCATTACAATAGCTTTTGCTATGACAATTAACAAATCACAGGGATAAACATTTGATAAAGTCAGATTATTTATTAGAGGAAAAGAAACAATTTTCAATCATGGGCAGTTATATGTTGCGTTGTCACGATGTAAGTCCAAGCACGGAATCAAAATTCACTGCGATGTTGACGAAACGTTAATTCCAAATATTGTTTTTACTAAAGTTTTTCAGTAAAAGTGTAAGTTTAAAAAGTATTTGAATGTTAATTTCAAAACCAAACAGAACAAAAACGAATAACGCAACGAATACCTCTAACACAACATGAAACATTATTTTCTTTTAATTTATTACCTTTTACAATTTTTTACTATGGTTAATTACTCGCTGTCATATAAAATAATTAGTTCTATTATGCATATGTAACAATTCCCATGAAAATAACAATCTGTTTGAGTTGTACATCTGCTTCCCCATACGCGAGCGGCAGAGCCGTGAAGTTGGCGAGCGAAGCAGGGGTAGTACTATCACAAAATGAATAGTTCCATTTGTACCAATGCTATGCTGTGTGATCCTCAACAAGTTACTTAACCTGTCTCTGTTCACATTACAGAAATATCAATGGAGTAAGTAGGTTACTATATCTGCAATGGTGAATAATGTAAAAGGTGCTCTATAAAACCAGCAGAAACTCCAACCAAACATTCTTAATTTCTATGTACATAGCCTACCTGTCTTCACATGTTTGAAATCTGAAAAACATCTATTGCACTATATCTAGAGTAATGTTTAGTATGAAAAAAGTTAAATTAAAGCACGATGATGCAGCCTAATAATCTTTTTTTTTACATTGCGAAACATTTGTATGCATAAAAAGAATAAACAGAGGGTCAAATTCTCACTTGCATTGCTTGGGTCCATCAGTTTATTAGAAGCTGCTAGAATGATAACTGAAAACCTAACTTTCAACAGAGCTCGTTTATAAATTAACCTTCTGCTCCAGGAATATTTCCAAATTCATAGTATGACATCAGCCCACGTCGAAAGTCATTAAGATCATTTAAAATGTGTGCGCCTTCAGTTTTCAAATTTAGTGAAAGTAATTTAGGGTGAAGTGGTTGGAGCTAAAAGGCTGGACAACTATTAAAACACATTATAGTTAAGAAAATCATTGAGACAGAAAAAGACATGCTGTGCAAAAACAAGGGTACATGTTATGGTATTATACTTCAATTACATACATTTTGTTTATGTGCTTTCTTCTCGTTGAGATATTCTTGCCTTCATTTTTTCCTTGTTTTTCAAGTTTCAGAGCCATGCTGTTGATTTCATCATGAAGGGCACGGTACTGCTGTTCATCCTAGAAAATATTTATGAGGGCAATGTATAAAAACAACTTATTTGTTCTGCATTCTCCGTCCTCCCCCTCAAACCTTAAACATCTGGTAGCATGCATTGGAGTGACTGAAGACACAACCCAAATGGCCTTTCAGAATTTTATTGTTGCATTTTTTAAAATTAGGTACACTTTCTAACCATTGGGTGGACTCTACATCAAAATATGCGTACATCCTTCTGCCCAAACCACAATCTGAGCTCATAAAAGTACATGCACATTTTATGATTCCTACAATACTCTTTTTATGCATTTGCTAAAATATTGTTTTAATTTTTTCTTATTTTTGGTTTTGACAAGGGGAAAAAATAATACTTAGAGGCAATGGATAAATTGAAAATCAGGATGTACTTCAGTTTGTTGCTGAATATTTCAAGATAATAATGGATGTGGTTTTGTGGTAATTATCATACAATAAGAAGTGGAGGTTAGGGTGATAGGGAGTTTCTTGTTATAGAACTGCTGATTAAGTGGGGTTGACTTTTCTGTCAGGACTGTGTCTTTCAATTTAAGGATTACACTGAATTTTATTGACCAGCACCAAGTGACAGAATCACTTCTCCATATTGTTCCAACTCAATTAAACCCCCAATTACATTGACTATGTACATTTATACATAGTCAATTTGTTTGCTGACACCTTTATCCAAAGTGACTTATAGATGAGGTCAACATAACTGAGTAAACATCAGTCTGGGGGACTGTTTGGGTACAAGTGTTAATTTGATCACCACAAGTGAGAAGGTCAGAACAATATACAAGCGAGTTACACTTGCTAGGTTACAAAAACATAATGCCTAATATCAGTTAGATAGAAATTCACCCAACAAGAAAGTCTTCAAATTTGAGTCTAAGGCCAATTCCATTATTGCCAAGGTCAGCGAGAAGGATCAGGTGGTTGACCATATTGAAGGCAGAGGAGAGATCTAGCAGGATTAGTACAGGTGACATGTTGGTAGCTCTAGCCAGCCATAACATGTCTACAGTGGTTAGTAGAGCCATCATGTTGAAATGGCCGCTCTTGAAGCCCGACTGATTAGGATCAAGCAATCTGTTCTTAGCGTTAGTACTTAATGAAAATATCCACCTGCATCGTTTCATATTTTATTAAATTACAAGTAAAAATCATAAGGTATCAGGATTTTATTACTGTTGATCTGGACAAAATACTGTGTTATTAAAAATTATTCTGAACTCTGCCCCCAAACTGTTGCTCGCTTCAGACCCACACATCTTATTATCTTGCTTGCTGATACGTAGTATTTGATATCCACACCTCAGAAGGAGTTGGGAAGTAAAGTAAGAGCACAGCATGCTCCCACTGGAAGAAACCCTCTTAGTTTACGTTCCCTCTCCTCTTGAGCAATTTTTGTGTGTAGAATTTAAGGTTTGCTACACTTCAACGAAATGCACTACTTTTAAATCTGTACTAATTTAGTGAAAAATATTTACCTGTTTCAGGTCCAGTATTTTCCGTGTCAGTTGAATTTTGTCAATATTGTCCTCCAGAAGCAGAGCGAGGCATTTCTTTTCTTCCTGGTTTTGCAAACAATATTGTTGATTATTAGCAGTGAAATATCTATCTATCTATCTATCTATCTATCTATCTATCTATCTATCTATCTATCTATCTATCTATCTATCTATCTATCTATCTATCTATCTATCTATCTATCTATCTATCTAATCATGTTTGGCTGAATATAACAGTATTTAATTTATTAATACTGGAGAACTAGTTAGTGGTTGGAGTGAGTAGCAACTGTAATCAATAATCAAAATGTCATTGTTATTCCTGTTTTTAATGGCTATGCAGACATACAATTGTTTTCCTATAGGTACATATTTACAACATGGCAGAAGTTACAGTTCAGCTTCTCATCTTCAGTTCTCATAAATTATTTTACCAGACCTTAGTTATTTCATCCATTTTCTGAACCCACTTTTTTGCAGAGCAGGATTTTGGGCAATTAGAACCCATGTTGACAACATCACAACACTCATTGATGAACACATTTATACTTGCACATTTCAAGCCAAGTTTACAGACATAAATTAATCAGAACTTTTGGGGATTTTAGTGGAAACCAGAGTGCATGAACATGTGGAGGATATCCTTAATGCCACACTAGGTGTGAATGAACAGTAGTTGTACTGATGCTCCAATGTGTCCAAGGAAAGTATTGCTACCTAGTGTACTGCCATGCTACCCAGCACAATAACCAAAAATAAAATGAATAAAAAACAAAACAATGACACCCAATGTTTCTGTTTCCATAAGAGAATCGATAAACCACATGAAATCTTCACTTGGTACAATCAGCAATACTCCTTAACTCTCACAGCCTTCTAGTAGCCGTCATGGAAGGAGATCCATTTTGCAGTAGGTTTTCTTGCCTGCTGAATTCAGATGAAGACTACAGGGAGGATGTGGCCTAGAACAGGGCACAGATCGTCATCAATCTATCTGAGAGCAGCTGTCTACAAAACTGGAGGAAGCCAGAGTTCCTTGAAAAAAGCAGTCCAGACATAGGGAAAGCATACACACTTCGCAGTTGAAACACACATTTGAAACATTGAAGCACACCTTCAATGAAAACGATGAGGAGTGAGACAAATACAGAAAGCCCTGTAAGTTTATTTTGAGAAATGGATGAAAAGAAATATAAGAAACATAAAAAGGAATATGGATGAAGATGACGTATGCATTTAAGAACCAAAAAAATAAGCATTGCATAATGCACAACATTACCCCCTGAGGTGTGGCCCCCAACCTTCTTCTTCCTTCAAACCATCTGCTTGCTCCTCAAGCAGCCATGCTGGCACAGCAGTTTGTAATCAGAGTTCAACTTGTCTATAAACAATGAGTCATGTCCGTTCAGCATGCAAGCAATTGCTATGCCTGAGTTATCCTAAAACATAATTCTTAGATAGATTGGGTTATAATCTGAGAAAATTTCTGCACTTTTCTCAAGAGAAATGATCTCAATCTAGATGAGTCTGTTTATGTGAGACACTTAGTTTTTTTGACCTCCACTATTTTTGTAATTGTCTGAATTAAATAAAATGCATATTGCCACTAAATTACCTGTTCCGTTCCTTTCAATCAAACATGGATTTAGAAAAAAAATATATACACTTATATAAAAAAGTTTGGAAACCACTCTTAACTGCATCTGTGTCACTTAAGAATGTTATTCAGCCAGGAGCTGGTAATCAGGCGCTCTTGATTAGTTGATAACTAAGAAATACTAACATCTTGATTTAAAAACAAAATGTCTGGCACTTAGACCTGTAACATCCACATCAAGAACAAAAGACACCAACAGTGGTCTTATGAGAAACCCTTGTTGAAGCTCATCAGCCAAGAATGTGTTAATAGGACCATCTACAAAACGTTGAGGTCTGTCATTATACAGTGCACATTTACAAATGGAGAACATTTAAGTTAGTCACCATTATTCCCAGAAATTAGAATTCTGGCAAATCTCTATGATATAATAAAAAAATCTTGGGAAGAGGGATGAGAAGTGATTTTCTCAGAGAGACACTTTCACGTCCCGTGAGACGAGACTTTGTGACAAGAGGTTTAACTACGCCCGGGGCCGGAAATAAAAGACAAAAGGTAGATGACAAAATAGAACGTCGTAAAGAATTCAAAAATGTTGCCGTGATACACATACAGAGCAGGTTAGAGATAATGGAAGTACGAAAATTTGAAAGTCTCAAAAAAATTATAGTAAAGATCGTATTAGTGCAAATAAATAGAAATTATTACTTGGTGAAATAACAGAACAGCGAAAAGAGATTGAATATATTGTTCGGATTTAAACTTTAAGTGGGAAACTTGTAGATGTTGACATCAGGGAAAAGTAGTGTTTCTTCCCAATGAAGAGGCCTATCCACCAGAATTAAAAGTTTTGATGTGAAATTGCTGGTGCATAGTGCAGGTGGGGGGGTTGGCGAGCAAAGCGAGCAGGGGGTAAAGCCCTCTAGTTCACCTAAAAATCAGACAGTATCATAGTCACAGAACTCAAAACTATTTCCAAGGATTTACTGTCAATATTGTAAATGTTATAGTTCATAACTACCATTACATAAAGACTGAACTAGGAGAAAGGCCGTTCTCTTTTTAAAGAACACGGCAGCACGTTTTAGATTTGAGATTAACCACATGCCCTCTGGACAGATGAGACCAAACTGGAGTTGTTTGGTTGTTATGTACAGCACCAAGTTTGGTAAAAATGAAACACAGCATATCACTACAAGAATCTCTAAGCAACTATCAAGCAGGGCTGTTAAGGAGTGATGATTTGGAGTTAGTTTTCACTCGCACAACCTGGAAAAGGATATTTCTTGTTGACTTTAGCCTCATTGTTCAAATGCAAAAGAAAATGGCTGCAGCTTTCAGAATATATTTGTATAAGTGTTTTTACTCTGTTTAAAACATTTACGTACAGTATCTAGAAAAAAATTGCCAAGTTTAAATTGGTTCACCAATGTGAAGTGCTTCATTAACCAAAAGAAATGTTGTCCAAGGTTTTGGTTTACTCAGTACCTATTGTTAGATTGCCTGAATCCAATATTCTCATGTCTAGTGGTGTTGAGCATGAAGAAATGGATGAATAGGAACAACTTCTTGCTAGAAGTATGAAAAGAATTATAAAGTTACAGGATTTAGTTTTGCAGTTAATCTCAAATTTTCAGGTGAACTCTTTACACATATTGTGTTTATAGTACTTGGCAAAAATGATGATCATTTTCCAAAACTACAAAGTTACTGATATTGTAGGAAGCAAATATTAAATGTTAAATTATTTTTGTCAAGGAACAATCCAAGAATGATTCAGTACCTTTTCCTTAATCCAGTCTTCTAGTTTGTCAACTTTTCTGTTGAATTCTTGTAAATTCTTAGCACTTCCCACTGCTTTTGATTGATTGGCAGCTGTCAATTTCAGTATCTGCCATTGCTCTTTAAGCTGATTAAGTTGTTTTCGAACCATCTCTGACATTGGGTTCTGCTTGCTGATAAGCTGTTCGCCCATCTGCAACACAAAAAATGTATCTAATAACTACACATAGTATGCAAGGAATGGCTTTGCTGTCCACTTTCAAGAAATGAAACTTTGAAAATACTTAGTTAAAGGATCCTCAACTCGGCCTGAGAAGAAGCAACTGTCTCTGCTGATTTTTATTTCCACTGATTTATAAATTAGAGGTTAATTTCTCCTCTTGGCTCTATATTTATACTGTTGTAAATGATCTGTTTCTACATTCAGTCATTCATTTAGATAGATAGATAGATAGATAGATAGATAGATAGATAGATAGATAGATAGATAGATAGATAGATAGATAGATAGATATGAAAGAGACTATAAGATAGATAGATAGATAGATAGATAGATATGAAAGAGACTATAAGATAGATAGATAGATAGATAGATAGATAGATAGATAGATAGATAGATATGAAAGAGACTATAAGATAGATAGATAGATAGATAGATAGATAGATAGATAGATAGATAGATAGATAGATAGATAAATAGATATGAAAGAGACTATAAGATAGATATATAGATAGATAGATAGATAGATAGATAGATAGATATGAAAGAGACTATAAGATAGATAGATAGATAGATAGATAGATAGATAGATAGATAGATAGATAGATAGATAGATAGATACTTTATTTATGCCGAGGGGAAATTCACATAATCCAGCAGCAGCATACTGACTTTTTCAGTTTAATATGGAGGACAGGATATTTTTTCTCAAATATCCTAAAATGATTTTCTTTTATTTTTGTGAAAGAATATGGTAATGGCACTAAAGAGTTAAACTGTCACAAAGAAAAGTACAATGATGTAAAAAAGAGTAGTAAATTGTTATCAGGCTACAGAAATAAGAAGGTAGATGATGTGTTTTTGTGCTCAGGCTAATCAGTACAAAATCATAGATTTCAGTCAAGAAGGGAACTGTTTGGCATGGCACAGACATATTGTATTATTTTTAATTTTAAAGTGGTCACTTCATGGTGAAATGGTATCATCTACTTGTTAGCACTGATGTCCTCTAGTCCAAGGACACTGGGTTTAAACGTCCAGGCCTTGTCACTTTCTGTGGGGGGTTTGCACACACACTCCTTGTGTATCTGCAATTTTCTCCAGATAGTCTGGTTTCTCCCCAGAATTCTATGGGAAGAGATGAACAAACAGGTACTTGTGAATTTACCCCTTGTGTGTGCTTGGGTGTGAGAGAGCACTTTGTGATAGATTTGTGACCCATTTAGGTCCTTTGTGACATTTTATTTGAAATAAGTTGGATCAGTTACTGGAATTCAAATTAGTCTGCTATAGTTTAAGCCAGGGGTGTCCAAAGGTGTCGAACTCTGGTCCAGGTGGGCCGCAGTGGCTGCAGGTTTTCATTCTAACCCTTTTCCTAATCAGCAAGCAATTTTCACTGCTAATTAACTCCTTTTTATTCATTTTAATAGCCCTGTTTATATGGACTGAGTACTCTGAATTGATTGGTTTCTTCATTAAATGGCAGCTAAACAGAAATGAGATGTGAAACGAGCCAACAGATAACCAGCTAAATTGGAATGTCAAACTCCAGCCAAATTCACTCCAACTAGTTTCTTAATAAGAAGCCAATTCTTGCTGTTAATTAAAGCCATTATTGAATATGATGACTTGTTGCTGCTCTCATTCTGCCACAGCAAATTGCTGATTTTCTGCTTTTTCTAAGACCACCGTCAAGATATTTTGATGACTTAGCAGACCAACATGACCAAGACTTTCACCTTTCTTTATTTTCAGGTTAGCTGGTCATGTGGCGGCTTGTTTTGTGTCTCATTATTGTTTGGCTGCTCATTAAGTAAAAAAAACAACTAAGGGGTCTGAGTCACGCCAATTAAAACTAAGGCAAAACAAGTTAATCAACAGCAAAAACGGTCCACTAATTAAAACAAAATGGTTAGAATGAAAACCTGCAGCCACTGCGGCCCACCGGGACCGGAGTTGGACACCCCCTGGCTAAGCTATGTTCACCATTAGTTGCGCTTGTACTTAAGTTGGCCCTTTAAAAATAGGCAGTATGTCTAAAATAAAGTACAAAATAAAAATTAACTGAAAAATCCTCATATATCATCTCAAGCAGCTGTTGTTTTGTTTCACTAAGAGAAATCCACCATGCCAATTTATCCCAGAAGGCTTAGATCTGAGGGAATAGACAGGCATTTCAGCCAAGATAAAAATCCTGCAGGCAGCATGGTGGTGCAGTGGTAGCTCTGCTGCCTCGCAGTTAGGAAACCCGGGTTCGCTTCCCGGGTCCTCCCTGCGTGGAGTTTGCATGTTCTCTCTGTGTCTGCGTGGGTTTCCTCCCACAGTCCAAAGACATGCAGCTTTGGTGCATTGGCGATTCTAAATTGTCCCTGGTGTGTGTGTGTGTGTGCCCTGCGGTGGACTGGCGCCCTGCCCGGGGTTTGTTTCCTGTGTTGGCTGGGATTGGCACCAGCAGACCCCCGTGACCCTGTAGTTAGGATATAGTGGGTTGGATAATGACTGACTGACATTCATGCTAACAAAGTTAATTCCTGTGGTCTACTGGTGCACAGTTGGATGATGGATGGATGGGTGAAAATCCTGCCACATTACACATACTGTATATTGCTCTCGCCTTGAATTCTTGTGAGGTAGAGAAGGAGTTGTGAGGCTGTCAGTTAAAGGGTGACTTTAGATAGATACTTTAGTTCTACCTATTGGTCATGTTGAGCTCCAGACTTTAATTACATTAATCAGTTTTAGAAAGACAGATGCTTATATAAATTTGCAGCAATCAGTTTTGCTCTGTGGTGCGTACATCTGATCAGAATAAGGAAGTAAGAGTTGCTTAATATCCCATCACTTAATTAAAGCATACCTGATTGAGTTGGATTAAAGTGTTCTCAAAGTCTTTGAGTTCCCTTTGTAACGTTTGAGAAATTTGCTCCCAGTCTTGCAGAGGGTATCGTTGGATGTTACTCCCGTCTTTCAAATCCTGCAGTTTTCTTCTAATCCATGTTTCTGCCTGTGCAAAGAAAACAGGGATTACAACAAGCTGCTGATCTTTAAGGTGAGATAAACACATGCATTAAACCCTCAACTAGAGTACTTTCAAGTGACACTCGGCTTGTTTGATGTGAAAGAAATTTATTGCAGGGCCAATAAATTATGAGGGTTATGTTGTTAATTCAAAGTAACATGTGGGTGAGAATGAAAAATTAAGAGACAGATGCTCCTTGGCATCGACTTAAATAATTAAACCACATGTACATCGTTATGAGTATTAGTAAATACAAGTGAAGTAACTCTGAATTTCTTTAAAACTCATCATTGACTTAAAGTAGAAAAACAAGGTTTCTAATCACCAAATGGCATGGAACAAGAAAATACAGGCAGCAGACCAAAAAAATAACTATTTTACAGGGCATCAGTGCATCTAATAATATAAAAATAAGTAAGTGGATATTCATCTTTCTGAGTCGGTGGTACTACCAAAATGACAGACCACTGATATTAATTTGTTTTGTTCATAGTGTGACACATTCATTGTTAAACTTAACTTTGAATAATCCGTGTTTAATGTCAATAGTAAACTAGGAATGTTAATGATGATTGTTTATAGAAGTTGCCTGAAATGAAAGCTACTAGAGAAATCCATAAACCAAATTTATGAGCTATGCAAACATCCTGCAGGAACATAGATATTTAGTGTTTTTCCTGAAATTTTGTCTTTTGAAAAATGTATTTTATTCTTTAGGTTAAAGCTACTGTGGATTAGTAATACAAGACATGACACGGTATAGTGAAAGGACAGGTTTGTAAAAAGCTCTTGCGCAGGCATTAGTGCTAATGCCACACAGCCCCAGGAGACATGGCATACTTGCCTGATTTTCTGTCTGCATTTGATAATCTGGTCTCCCTTTCACATCCTACATAAGTACTTATTACGTTAATTAGTAACATCAGTTAGACTTTACGTCAGTGAATAAGTGTAGTGAGTTCTCTTTATGTTGAATTTTAACAAATTTCTGTATGCTATGTTATGCTGTGGAACTTGTCACTGTAATACAGGAGTTAGACCTCTTATTTCATTGAAAGATGCTGAGAAATTAGTTCATACTTTTGTTTTCAGTCGACTAGATTACTGTAACGCACTCCTCTCAGGACCATCCAAAAAAAGACATCAATCGATTTCAATGAGTGCAGAATGCAGCTGCTAGAATCGTAACTAGGAAAAGAAAATCCGAGCACATTTCTCCAGTTTTGATGTCACTACACTGGTTACCTGTGTCATTCAGAATTCTGCTTATGGTTTACAAAGCCTTCAATAATTTCATTCCATCTTATATTTTGGAATCTCTGACACCTTATATTCCAAATCGTAACCTTAGATCCTCAAATGAGTGTCTGCTTAGAATTCCAAGAGCTAAACTTAAAAGAAGTGGTGAGGCGGCCTTCTGCTGTTATGCACCTAAAATCTGGAATAGCCAGCCAATAGGAATTCACCAGGCTGATACAGTGGAGCACTTTAAAAAACTGCTAAAAACACATTACTTTAACATGACTTTCTCATAACTTCATTTTAATTTAATCCTGATGCTCTATATATACAATTAATTATCTTTACTATTCATGGTGGCTCCAAAATCCATACTAACCCCAACTGTCTCTTCTGTTCTTCTGATCTGCGCCACCACCACCTAATCAAAGCACCGTGATGTCCCTACATTGATGGATTAATGGCCAGGAGTCCACATGACCGTCATCATCAAGTCCTTCCATGAGAACCCTGAATACAATGAGGACTGATTGAGGTCATTGATGTTAGGTAGAATGCCTAGAGGGGGCTGGGTGGTCTCGTGGCCTCTGAACCCCTGCAGATTTTATATTTTCTCCAGCCGTCTGGAATTTTTTTTGTTTTTTCTGTTCTCCCTGGCCATCGGACCTTACTTTTATTCTATGTCAATTAGTGTTCTCTTATTTTAATTTTTACTTTGTCTTTTTTTCTCTTTCTTCATCATGTAAAGCACTGTGAGCTGCATTATTTGTATGAAAATGTGCTATATAAATAAATGTTGTTGTTGTTTAGTAGCCTAATATACTTACTCATTGTCTCTGCTCTTCAAAATAACAACTGTGTACTATATGCGCCAAAGGCCCTGGGTGTCTGTGAGAACTATACTGACTTGAACACAATGTACTACAAGCACTCAAGTTAGCCTGATAAGCACTGACATGTCTTAGTATCTTTTCCCTACTACACATTAAAGTTCTTGTGCAATTCTTTTTCCATTTGCGTTTCCAGTGGTCCAAGGTAGTGCTCTCTTTGATTATTGTAAACATTACCACTTGAACAACTGATGACAGATCACATTTCTAAGCCTCACCAAGCCCATTCCACAAATGCATCCTTAAAGTTAAAGCTTCAGTGGATTAGTGTTATCAAATGGAAAGCGCATAGTAGAAGAACAGGTTTAGAATTAGTTCTTGTGCAGTGGTTAGTGTTGTTTTCTCACAGTTCCAGGTGACTGTGTCTTTGACTGATGTCTATGCTGAATACTAGGGGGCTTTGCCCCCTGCTCGCTTCACTCACCAATCCCCTGGGCCTGCACTATGCGCTAGCCTCTTTGCGATTATGCTGCTCGCATGTGGGTATGTGGATGTACAATTTAAACAGTGTGACAGATAGGGGGCGCTCTCGCTCCCTTGAACCCCTGTCCACGACTCCAGACACCAGGTAAAAGTCTAATACCTGACTTTATTAAATTGCCACAGTGCACAAAGCACCCTCTCCTCCACTATATTCATAAACCAATCGCAATACTCAATAATATAATCCTCCAACTCCCAGACGCGTCGCCACCCTTCCACCCAGCTCAGCTCGCCGTCTGAGAGCTCCCACAATCCTTTTAAATACCCTGACCCGGCAGCGTTCTAATCCCCAGTCCATGTGACTCTCAATCACTTCCGGGTCAGGTTGAAAGTCCTTTTCTTCACCCCGGAAGCACGTCATTCCCCTTGTCCATGTGTGCTTCCGGGGCGCAGGGAAAATATCCGTTGTTCCTCCCTGCAGCGTCCCCTAGTGGCCCCCACGGTATCCAGCAGGGCTGCGTATAAAAACTACAACGTTCATGATGCCCTGCTGGTCTTCGGGGGACCTCCATACTGCAAGGAGGGCTCCACCTGGCGGCTTGGGGGTATTGACCGGGATAAACGGCCGGCCACTCATCACAACAGATTCTTATTTTCATGGGAATTGTTACATATGCATGATAGAACTAACAATTTTACATTATAGCGAGTAATTAACCATATTAAAAAATAGTAAAACGTAATAATTTGAAAGTAAATTATGTTTCATGTTGAGTTAGAGCTATTTGTTGAGTAATACAATTTCATTCTATTTGGCTTTGAAATTAACACGCAAATACTTTTTAAACTTACACTTTTACTGTAAAACTTCAGTAAAAACAAATTTTGGAATTAAATTTTCGTCAATATCGCATTGAATTTTGATTTTGTGTTTGGACTTTCATCGTGACAACGCAATGTATAACTGTGATTGAATTTCATTTCTTTCTCTCTATTAAATAAAATGACTTTTTCGAATGTTTGGCTCTGAGATTTGTAAATTGTCTTTGCAAAAGCTATTCTAACAGGAAACTATTAATGTTTTAATACGAATGGTATATCAAGATTTCCTTTGTTGTCTAATGTTACCCGCGGAAGATTTACTATATTACCTTTTTGGATACATCGTTCTTTCTACAGTAATTCGTGCAGTAGAAGTCTGGAGGGTTTTAACAGTTGTAGATACTCTTCGGGATATTGTAAGCTGATGTTTTCATCTTCCGCCCCATCACCACCAGCTGTTTCAGCGTAGTCTATTGACATGCATTTAATCAATTTGCAGCGTAATCGATCAACATTTTTGCCGTTAATTCATTTGACTTCATCATTTCTCTGTGCTAGAATTGCCCGTGTACTCATTTCTTCTATTGATAACCCTTCGGGATGAAATTCTTCAATAAGATTTGGACATAGTAAGTCTTCTTTTATTGGGAACTTAAAGTGAAAAAAACTTAAACATTTATAAGAGCTGAGAGTGCAGAAACTGTGTCTAACAAAAGCATTCACACGAATGAGATGTGAGAAGACTGCGGGCGTGGGCCGTTAACCGTAAATGGTTGAGAGGAGGGTGCAGGAATTGTGTCTGTCTAAAGCATTCACAGCAATGAAAAGTGACATTACCATGTGCGTAGTTGAGAAGAGGGCGTGACTTGCAAAAATCTAATGGCCAAAGTCTCGTCTCACGGGACTTGAAAAAAATCTCTTGAAATAAGTCTTGTCTCGTCTCAGGATTTTTTAATATAATAGAGTGATATTAATCTGGTTTTCCTTCCACATTGTATATATGTACTTGTTAGGTTAATTGGAAACTCTAGTTTGGCCCTGAGCAAGTGTGTGTGTGTAGTGTGCATTGCAACAGAAGGCAGGTGTCTAAAAATACTGAGAGATTGTGAAATATGATATTTTTTGTTGCTGTAACAATGGTTTTAGTTGCCAAATGTGTATGTTCAGTTCCTGTACCAAAAACATTAAAAAGCCAATGGAAAAAAAAAAACAAATTCTAAAAATGGTCAAAGGGAACAAAAATACTCAGATCCAGTATCCTTGCACAAAGGTCAATTTGACAGTCTTCCTGAATTCACACTGAATCATAAAGCATTTTACTCTTTGAAGGCTGAATATTTTTTCCAAAAAAGTTGGTTTTCTTAAAAGCGCACAATGCAATATTTTCACACAAAACTTAGCATAAAACATATGTTGCTGTGAGCTGTGGCTGCCAGTTCGCTGTCTCTTGTGACTTGAGCCGCTCACGCGTGGCACGACGGCTGGCAGGAATGCATGGCAGGCTGGCTGCCAGGCTGTCTTCACGAGGCAGGGGTGGCAGCAGAGGTCATGGCTGCAGTTCAATGCAATCTGGTTTGTACATCTTGTCATTGAAAGTGGCGGTCCTCCCAGGTGACGAGATCAGCTGATGCCAGTACCTCACTTTTGTTTTCAATCTCAATCTCCAGGTCACTCGCATCAAAATCAGAGTCTGATAAGTCGGATTCCAATTCAGACATAATATGCAAAACGTCGTCCACGGAGTATTTTGTTTTGTGCTTTCACTTCGATCTCTCGTTAGATGTCGATGCCCTTTGCTCTTCACTTTCATGCAAGCCACCTAGCACAGAGAGTCAAACTAACACATAACGGTGGGTCTGGTCTCCATTTACTGTTAACTATCGCCCTCAACCTCTCCTGTTGACAAAAGTCAGCACCAGCCTTAAAAGAGTTAAAATAATAATATGAAATGATATTTACACATGCAATAGAAAACGTTCTTTGCTAAAAAGACAAAAAATAAAAGCAAATAGAATAGAAATAGAACATACACACTACAGTTTACACCATTTACCCTCCAATATAAAATAGTGTAAGGTTTAATTGTATCTTAATGGAGATGTCATCCTACTTAATTTTTTAAAGTCCATTTCATAAAATAACCCAGGTACTTGTCAAATTTTGATGGCATCAATGTTGTATGTCAGCGTTTCTCAACCTTTACGTATTTGCGACCCAAGTTTTCATAACAGTTTTAATTGCGCCCCCCTGACGTTTTTTTACAAGGAACCCACTAATGCCAATTTGTTCTTTTTTAATTAATGATATATCATAGATGCATATTTTATCATACCTGCTGTCACACATGTGCGATTAGGAGGCAGTCAGAAAGCCTAAAGGTGAGTGAAACATCGCAAGATGAAGGGTTGTCACGTGGTACTTTCCGGAATCTCTTCTCTCCACAGAAAAGCCGAAGAAAATTAATCATCAACATTTCCAGCTTCCAAAATGGTCGCCACAATATCACTTCTGGTCACATGAACAGACATTACTTCCGACGCTTCAAAAAGACATCACTTCCGGTTTCCATCAAACGATGTTATTTCCGCTTCCTGCCAACCATTTCCTTTTCCCATAATACATTTCTGTATAAAAACGCCATTTTGACTGATAAAATTTGTCAGCTGTTACCTCTTTGATTCATTTGATTATTTATTTTGCTACTTTGTCCGCAGGACAATATACGGGGACGGTCCCCAACACTTTGTTTGTGTGAAACGTTTGCTTATTTTGGGAAAATCTCCACACTACTTAACTTTTATCAACATTTATCTAACTCTATGCTTATTTTTCTAGTATCAGAATGTAGTTTGTTAATTTGTTTTGGTTTCAATAGTATTTTTCATATTTTCGATTCTTGTTTTCATTTTTTCACATCATCGTGCCCTACAGTTTGAGAACCACTGTTGTATGTCATGTTGAATGTAAACCAGGACTGATGTCATGATTGACAGTATTAGGAGTAGCAATTGTATAAATTTGATGTTTACTACTGCTGGTATGAGCTGATCACAAAAAATGTACAAATATTTTGACTACTGACCCCTCACTATGATTTATTGGTTACTTGTGTGTTTTGTTTTGAAAGTAACTGCCTACAAATTAGTAATGCCTGTTGATCTTTTGTTAAGAGAAAGGAAGTTTTGACAACTGACACTTAACATTATTTAAACAATGCAGTTGTTGGGAGAGGTTAATTAAAAACATCAATGGGTATATTATATCTCTGGCTCTTCCCTATTCACTGTAGTCTTGCTCTGTACAAGTAGCGCAACATTCATTCTGTAGTTGCCACAAATGTCTGTCTACCACTTTAAAAACACATTTCTTATGGTTTGTTGTGATGTAAGATTTTGCATATAACTTGATAAATGTTTTGTATGTCTTTATTTGTAATTTAGGCGAAGCAATGTAATTTAGTGTTACTTTGGTGAGAGGCATTCGTGTTTGCCCCCCCGTTTACGACTTTTCTTTGTAATTTTACGACAGGATTTGGGGGATGTGTCTTAAACCAGTTTGACGAGTCTTTCTTTGCTAAAGTCTTTCTATAATCCCCCACACAATGCCAGGTTAGTTTAACATATGGTCTTGGGGGGTTGCAGGTATTAAGATGTACTATTTCCTCCATTGGTCTGAGATATGGTTGTCTGGATTGGCTGTAGGGGTTGGACAGAAAACCTATAAATTTGCTTGCTCAACCACATTCTCTCTCTCTAACCAACATATGATGAAAGAAGCATCTCTCTTGCTAACCTGTGATTATGTAGAAGTATCTTTCTCTTGTTAACAACTGATGAAGACCATCACACCATGAACTGAAGACAACACAATGAAGAGCACAGCTTCAGTCATTTTGAACAGACATGTGGCTAAAAGCTGAGCACCAATGATGTCTTAACTAGAGACATGAAGTAACTACAAGTCTGTGTGCTACCTGAATTACATATCACCATTTTATCAGGTTGTATGGTGGCCAATATTCAAATGTACTTTGCATTTTGTTATTATTTATGAATATTATCAGTAATACATTATTTTATGTGTAACTTAACTCCTGCTTGTCTTTTTACTACATCTAATTGCCTGAGGTTATAGATATAGAAGGGAAGGTGGGGATAAGTTATATACAGTGGTAAGTCTGTGAGATTAGGCATTCTAAGGCTACATGTTAATAATACAATAGGGGAAAGTAGAGCAATATATATATTACTCTACCAAGATAAAACATGGTTTCATTGTTTTTATCTTCAAATTTCCTGAACCTGTGCCTCACCTACAAGTCTTAGACAGAAAATATACAAACCTTATCCACTGCATAGTATATCCTAAAACATCCTTCCTCACAAAGCGTAGAAACCCAAATCAACGTAACAGTACATGTATGGATTACAAACCTACAAATTGTTAATATGAACTAATTACCCTGCACTACTTTGTTTACTTGTTTTTGTCTTTGCTAAGAACTTTCTTCACAGCTGTAGGACTTTAGCAAGGCTCTTGTGCAACCTACATAGACATGTGTCTGCATGCTAAAATAAACTGACGTTCCAAAGAGTTAGAATAGAACATAAAAAACAGAAAAGATCTCATTTTGATTTGGTTCTTCCAGAACGTGCTTCAGCCAGAATGGAAATATGTTTGATTTTGTTCTCGGTCTGCTTCAGACTCTTAAGTTTTGTGTTTGAAGTGTGAGGTCCAAATCTTCTCACATAAACAAACCATAAAAACCACACACTGCTTTACATAATGCTTGGCAAAAACATGTGACTATTTGCATGAAATTAAAAGGTGATGTCATCTCTTTCTGAATATAAAATACTCATTAACTTTAACAGCACCCTTGAGGCGTATGGACATTTTTTGTGCGAACATAATCCCGTCTCCCTCCACCCTTGCAGGTTATTGTGTGTTTTTAAAATGATGATCTAATGCAGGAACTGCTTTATGTTAATGCAGCTTCCTTTTTCATAGAACAATAGGCTATTTATCAAAGCGATTACACACCTGATAACACTTAGATCACAAATACTGACACTGTAGCAAATTTGGGAACATTCTTTACCGATTCCGTGCATGTCTCTTGTGGTTACTCATCATTCCTAAGGTATGAAACATAATCAGTCTTGGAAAATAAAATATCTAATATATTGTTAGCACAACACAACTTGCCTTTATGTCCCTGGTTGACAACCCTTAATTTTACTTAATGTCATAACACAAGTTTTTATAAGCCTATAATAAACGGGCATACATACATTCTCAAATCTGCCTAATCCACTTCGGTGTTATGGTTGACCAGATTCTATCCTGGCAACACTGGTCGCAAGGTAAGAAACAAACCTGGACTGGGTGCCCCTTCATTGTAGGTCACTCGTGCACACTGTCATACACACGCGCTTAGGAAGCAGCCAACAAGTCCTAAGGTGAGTGAAATTTTGCAAGATAAAGGGTTGATTATAAGTACTAATGTCTCTCTCTCTCCATCTACAGAAACAAAGAAGAAAAACAATAACTCATTGACCATACTCCTCAAAATGGCCACGATCCCATAATCCAAACCATAGGTGACATCACTTCCAGCTCCACCATAACAACTTCATGTCTGACCATCCCTGATGATGTCACTTCCGGCTCCTCCGTAAAGACGTCACTTTCGGCCATCCCCGATGACATCACTTCCGGCACCATCACCATGGCGCCACTATCGGCCATCCCTGATGACGTCACTACCGCTGATCTCCGAAGAACATTGTTTCCATTTTATCATTTCGTGCCACCATTTTGTACTATAAAAACGATCATGGCCAACATGTTTTGTCGAATGCCTCATATTTTAATTATTTTGACCGTTTCTTATTTTCAAATTGTTAGTCAAATAATATACGGTGGTAATTCCCCAACTCTCTTTTTGAGTATTCCAGCATATTTCTTTGTTACAACACACACACTTACACATACTGTGGCTAGTTTAGAGTCACCAAATAACTTTAAAATAGGCATGGCGTATGAGGCTATCCAAAGCCTCGGAAAAACAAGAACTTGTCAGACCATACAGACCACCAAGAAATAGTCTTGAGCAGAGGAGACTGAGTGAGAATCTAATCCAGGTCTTGAAAATTCTCAAAGGCATTATTAATAAAGCAGATAACAGCAGAATTCTTTCAACTTGAAGGTGACTCACATACTTGAGGATACCAGTGGAAATTAAGGGGGAAGCCAGGAAGCACTTCTTTATGCAGTGTTGCAAGAATCACAGTTAAAGGAGAAATTTTGACAATGATTGAGAATTATGTGAATGAGATATTTAGCTAAACAAATGAATGACACATGTACTGAGTGGAACTGTTCTCGTTTGTCAAATTTCTTATGTTTTAATTGTAAACATCATGCTGTAAAGCTCACCAGGCTCTACTGGGAATGATTTCATTTGTTTTTATTAATTTAGATTGCAAGTATCACTTAATTTGTATATTTGTAATGCTTTTTGTTTGTTTTTTTTATTAAATTTTACTATACCTTCACCTTAATAGAGTTCATTTCCATATTGTAGTAACTGCTAAGCCTTATTCATCTCTGGCATTTTTTCCCATGTTCTTGTCATTTGTGAATTGCTTTCAATAAACAGTATCTACTAAGCAAGTTAATGTAAATGCTTAGGCTGTTTCAGTTTATTACCCATTGTCACACACGTGCGCATGGAAGGCAGCTAAAGGGCTTGAGTGAAGGCAGTTCTGAGGCATGCCGGGATGTGGCAGAGTGCACTGACTCTTTTTCTCCCTTTCCTGTAGACCATTCCCGGGAGATTCCACCTGGCTCTCTTGACGTCACTTCCGGGACCGAGCCAATGGAAATAGACCTTACCAGCTCCGGTCCCTCTGATGGCACGTCCGGGTGTGATCCAATGATCGAAGAACACGTGCCCGATCCTTATGACCTCACTTCCTGTCTTCCCCTTTAAAAGCCTGCCCCTTTTCCCTTTTCCCTCAGTCTTGTTTTGGACACGTTTGTATGCACTTCAGTGCTGTGTATTTCTATAAAAGAACGACTTTGCAGCCAGGATGCAAGATTATACGGGTGGCTGCCCCAAATCTTTATCTGAATATGTCTCATTCGTGTGACACCATGTATTCCAAATTAGCCTGTCCTTGTCACGTGAGGCACTAACTAGGAACCAAACATTGACAGCTGATAAAATCAGCACAAGACCCATTCCTTGACACATCCATCCATTATCCAACCCACTATATCCTAACTACAGGGTCACGGGGGTCCGCTGGAGCCAATCCCAGCCAACACAGGGCGCAAGGCAGGAAACAAACCCCAGGCAGGGTGCCAGCCCACTGCAAGACACACACACACACACACACCAAGCACACACTAGGGACAGTTTAGAATCGCCAATGCACCCAACCTGCATGTCTTTGGATGTGGGATGAAACCCACGCAGACACACGGAAAGAACATGCAAACTCCTTCCTCGACACATTTTTGTTCCAATTTATGCATTATGTTTTTTTTTAACAAAAGCGTCAAATATAGTATTTTTTTTTTAATAGGGAAATCAGTCGAGAGCTAGAGTTCTGACAAGAAGTGAGAAGGGGCATGTCACATACAATGAATTTGCGTAATTCAGTTTTGTTTTAAACATTTCATGTGTTTGTTGTAAACGCTGTTCAGCAAATAACGTTCTCATTGCTGCAGCCATGAAAAGCTTTCTTGTTATCAAGTACAAGTACTGTATGTGAGCACCACAGTTCTAATCAAGAGTGCTTCCAAATTCAGTTGAAGCTCCAAAAGATGATCAGAAGCAATTCAGAGGTATTTTGATTTGGTTTTCTGACTGCTGGCCTTTAGTTCTGAATTCTGATCTTATGGACTTTCTCACACTGAGCTGTTTGTTTTCCTTTATGAAGAATGACTATATAAACAATAACGTACAAAGAATTAACAAGAACATAGAAGAGCGGTTTTCTAAAAGTCAGTTAGACCCCAAAAATATTTCAGTTTTTGGAAATACAAGTAATTATTTGGTCAATAAATTGCCGCATTGCCTTTTTGTTTTACATTTTTATACTTTACCAGTAGCAGCGCACTGCAAGATGACGTGCAGTGAATACACTTGACTTGAGCATTCATCGTTTTCATCCTCTTTCTCTGTACATTTAACATTTGTTTGCTCAGAGGTTGATGCGCTTACTCCTTCCTGAGCAGCTCTTCTTTTCTCCACCCTAGTGGCCCGCTTCTTTCTTCTTCACGTTAAAACTGATTGTCAGTGTTTATGTTGCAATTACTTAGTACGTTTTCCTTAATTTTTCACTTAAGCTGGCCCTTAAGTCTTTAATCTGCCTCAAGAATGATTTAAGATATGATGAGGGAGGGGAAGTGACGGCGAAGGTGGTAGGGAATGAGAACGGCGCCGTATGCATGTGCCGCATGGCCGCCCTGCTGGCCGTTGCCGAGAGTTGATTCTACAATAAAATAAAATTAAAAGAGGAATAACCTTGAAGGTCAATCGTCACCCCGAAAGCGGATAGTAGACGTCACGTAGTAGAGTGTACCAAATTTCAGGTCAATAGTTCAAACAGTTGGTGAGCTACAGGTGATTTAAAATCCTGGACAAACAAACGGACAGCCCCAGTAGCGTATTATATAAGAAGATACATTCCAAGTGACTTCTGTGTTTTTATATCCCAGATTCACTCAATATTCTGCCCAAAACAAGTGCTGTAGATTTTCACTTTGTTAGCTTAACTAACTGAAATAAGTTCATCTGTCTGTAATACCTATGACATTGCTTGTGACATGCTCATTCAAGGGTGGGACTCTGGTCACATCCATTCTATAATGTTTGTTATGTGTAGTAATAAAATGTATTGCATTTTTCATTCCAATAGATGGTTTCTACAACTGGCACTGTAAGTTAATAAAGTACATTTTAAAAAGAACAAAATGAGGGAAAATAAAACGGCTGATAAAGAAAAAGCAAATCACATAGAAGCTCAAATCATTGTTTCTGATTTCCTATAATTTTATCTATATCATTTCTTTCTTTAGTAAGTTATAGATGGTGCATCACAAACATTAATGGTGAATATGCCCAAGTGGCAGGTGGACAGAAGTGAGCTTGTATAGGTTGTGAAATGGTAAATGGTAACTCTAAGATTAATGCCAGTTGAGCATCAAAACTAAATAAATGGGCCTACCACAATGGATGCTAATCCTGTCCACCTACTGTGGAGACTCACTCACTTGCATGCCAAAAAAGTGCCACATCAAGGAATTTCCTCATCATTAGTAATGGTTCTTTATTGAAATCTGCAATCCATAAAAAGTTCAAAGGCAGGAAAACATTAACAAAGGTGAAAATCTCTAAGCAAAAATCATAAATCAGAAAAAGGTTAAAATCACAACAATCAGTGGAACACACTAAAACATAAAACATTAATGCATAAAGGTCCTCAGTGCCAGAGCAACACTTCCCACCTTTTATTTAACTTGATCCTCGCAGTCTATTTAGCGAGACAGACAGTGCTTTATTTCATTTAGCCTTTAACAGAAGCTCAATAAATACATAAATTATTATAACAAACAACAATCAACCCCCTCAGATACATGGTAGAATTAGTAAACAGAAAGAAAACTTCTGACTTAGATAAAGATGGCTCTGAGGCTAAAGATCTGCGCTGGTATCCAGAAGGTTGCCGGTTCGAATCCCCGTCACTGCCAAACTCTGCTGGGCCCTTGAGCAAGACCCTTAACCTGCAATTGCTCCAGGGGCGCTGTACAATGGCTGACCCTGCGCTCTGACCCCAAGGGGTAGGCGAAAACTAACAAATTCCTAATACAAGAAATTGTATAAGGCGAAATAAAGAACAAAAAAAAAAGGAACAGAAAGAGCAATCCCTACGACTGCTGCATAATTACTTCTGCTTAGATAGATATACTGTATACTGCAGAGGTGCGTAGGCAAAAGGAAGCACTATGGTCAGAGCCCCAGCCAGTTGCCAAAAGTACACATTAGTCATCGAAATCAAAATTAATTGTCAATATTTTATTGTTGAGCTAGTTACATTATTTATTTATATTTAATAAATTCAAAAATATTATATTACACTGTATCCTTGTGTGTCTGAACCTCTTTGACCGGTGCTCTCTCTCAAGTGTGCTCCTGTAAAGCCTGCATCTCAGACTCTGTTATTATTTTTTGCTCACCTCCTGTCTGCGTTTATATATTTTCCGTCTTTAAAGGCAACTCCCCGCATTCCTCCTACATCTTTATTTCTCCTCATGTGTCTCATTCACTCACACTTTATACTTTCTCTTTGTATTGCGTCACCAAAGGGACATGGATCAAGGGACAAAGATTTTCTTTTTGTATATCTCTCTATTATAATAAAAAAAATCTTAGGAAGAGATATGAGACGTGACTTTCTCAGAGAGACACACTTTCACATCCAGGGAGACAAGACTTTGTTCCATGAGATTTAACTACGCCCGGGGCCCGGAAATAAATAACAAAGAGTAGATGACAAAGTAGAACATCGTAAAGAATTCGAAAGCATTGGCATGATACACATGCAGAGCCAGGTTATAGATAATGGAAGTACGAAAATTCAAAAGTCTCTAAAAAATGATTGTAAAGATCGCATTAGCGCAAACAAACGGAAGTTATTACTTGGTGAAATAACAGAACAGCGAGAAGAGATTGAATATATTGTTCAGATTTAAACTTTAAGTTGGAAACTTGTAGATCGTCTAATTGGTGTTGCATTCAGGGAAAAGTAGTGTTTCTTCCAAATGAAGAGGCGTATCCGCGAGAATTAAAAGATTTGTTGTTTGGCGAATGTGAATTCTCGCAAGAGAAAATTTCAAACCCTGCAAGGCAAGAGTTTATGCAAAGAGATTTGGAAAAGTCCTGCCCACATCTAAAACATTTACAACCACGCAAACAGTTCAATCATTTCTCATTTGTGTGAATGCTATAGTCAGACACAGTTCATGTAGAGAGAAAGAAACGATATTCAGTCACGGGCAGTTAAACGTTGCGTTGTCACTATGTAATTCCAAACAGGAATCAAAATTCAATGGGATATTGATGAAAAAGGTAAAAGCTAAAAGAGATCAAATATATGGACTATTGCTTGGCTTTAAAGTTTAAGTCGGAGACTTGTAGATCGTCTAATTCGTGTTGCCATCAAGGAAAAGTAGTGTTTCTTTCCAATGAAGAGGCGTAGCTGTGAGACACGAAGTGGCTGTCGTGTAGCGCAGGCCTCGGGGAATTGAGCAAAGCCCCCTAATATAATCTATATTTCATTTCTTTACCTTTCTGCACATACAGATATTAGCATTTTATTATATTCTAGGTACCTTGGGATTTCAAGTACTAAAGTGCACATGATAGAAACTTTGAAAATATGTCCTGGAGATGTCTGAAGCATGTATTCTTGCACCAGGCCTAAATTTCTTCACTTGAACATCACTTCCCATAAAGTCATAATGAAAAAATACACAGTGATCATTCATTTTGGTTTGGAAATAGAGCACCTGTTTCCAGACTCATTGAGTGTCAAGTAAAAATGCCTGAAATAAATCTATGCATCTGTGTAAGTTTGTTGGAAGTGAACTTCTGGAAACTGTTATAATACAAAAGGTCATGCATTACACTCTTAACTTTCACTTTGATAATATTCCAAGTTTTAACAAGAGCAAAAAAGTCACACTTGGAGTTGGATGCAATACTATGTTAAGTGATTTTTTTATTTTTTTGGTTGCTTGTTTTTCATTGGCAAATATATAATACTAGCTGTGCAAGCCCATTCTGGAAAAAGTCTGGGGTCCTAGAAACTATTGAAATCGTCAGAAAAAAACTGAAATGTAGAGATGGCAGGTAATTGAAAGGAACTATTCTGGGCGTCTCTTTCCTAGTTGCCGACGTGCTTGCCTCGCTTGTGCATTAGCGGCAGGAGGAAAAGTAAAAGATTATGTGAATTTCCCCTTGGGATTAATAAAGTATCTATCTATCTATCTATCTATCTATCTATCTATCTATCTATCTATCTATCTATCTATCTATCTATCTATCTATCTATCTATCTATCTATCTATCATATAGTGCCTTTCATATCTATCTATCTATCTATCTAAAAGGGATACTGTTTTGCTGATGTCAGCGGCTAAGCGACTTTGTCTTACTTCTGAGGTTTCGTTTTGCTGACGTGCTCGCCTCGCTTGTGCATTAGCGGCAGGAGGAAAAGTAAAAGATTATGTGAATTTCCCATGGGATTAATAAAGTATCTATCTATCTATCTATCTATCTATCTATCTATCTATCTATCTATCTATCTATCTATCTATCATATAGTGCCTATCTATCTATCTATCTATCTATCTATCTATCTATCTATCTATCTATCTATCTATCTATCTAAAAGGGATGCCGTTTTGCTGATGTCAGCTGCTAAGTGAAATTGTCTTACTTCTGATGTTTCGTTTAGCTGACGTGCTCACCTCGCTTCCATGTTATTAGCAGCTAAGTGAGTTTTCTGTTTCCTCAGCCCGACTCCACCTCTCACATCCGGACTGGACTGCCACACACACACTGCCACACGTAGACATTTATATATTAGATTATTTTGCGCAAGTCTGTAAAACTCTTAGGTGAGAAATATTTTGCCATTAATTTATCATCCATTTATTTACTGAACTTCCTTACTCCTGTCCTGATGGTGCAGACACCGGAGCCTATTGTGTCACGTTTAGGCACAGCTCAACAACCAAGCAAAATGGTGTGCTGGTCCATAGCAAGACTTACTCAGTCAGTCAGAACCAGTCAGTTTTGTTGAACATGGCTAGAAAATAGAGTATCCACAGGAAACCCTTCCAGACTTAGAATAAGTTTGTAAACTCCTTTTGACCCTGTTCTTTTAGAGTTGGGAGGTAGTAGTGCTCCCATTGCTACCTTAAGTCTGTCATGCCAGGATACAAGCAACAAATCAATTTGTAAAGTAGGAAATGGCTGAAAGGCCAAATACATTATTTAGTTACTTAAGAAATGCATTAAAAGCAAAGCTAGGGCTCTCTATAGTAAATTACTCCATCCATTATCCAACCCGCTATATCCTAATTACAGGGTCACAGGGGTCTGCTGGAGCCAATATCAGCCAACACAGGGCGCAAGGCAGGAAACAAACCCCAGGCAGAGCGCCAGCCCACCGCAGGTAGTTATAATAAATAATAATAATTCTTTGCATTTATATAGCACTTTTCTCACTACTCAAAGTGCTCAGCAATTGCAGGTTAAGGGCCTTGTTCAACGGCCCAACCGAGCAGAGTTCCTATTGGCATTTACAGGATTTGAACTGGCAACCTTCCATTTGCCAGTGCAGATCCCTAGCCTCAGTGCCACCACTCGTGTGCGCCATCTTTTTATCCATTTTCTAACCATCCATATTCAATGTCGCAGAGAGCCATATCCCATCCCAGAAGCATTAGCCACCTCTAATGATGAGCAAATCCCATGGAGTTTACTTCAAATCGCAGAAATGATCTGTAACGTCAATGAAGTTGGCAAAACGTATTACGGTCAAAAGTGCAGAAAGAACTGAACTAGTTTTGAATCCAATATAATAATACATTAGTCTTTTAAGTGTTTGTAATCAGAATATAAGTTTAATATGTCACTGAGCTCTGTGGAAATATTTTAAATCTACGTTTCCTTTCTAATCACATGTACAGCTAACACAAAGCCAGATTTAGGACATAGGAGTTCACCATATACGAACTGCTAGGCAAGCATTTTAAGACAAGACAAGTTAAGGACAAACTGCGAAATGGGCATTGTACTCTTTCTGTGCGTCAGAGTCAGCATGACTTTGGATCTTCTTTTCCTTGTTTGGAATGGCATGATTTACCTAAGTGGGGGCCTGAACATGGAGAAAAAGAATAAAACCTTGGAACATTACTCGGCACACCTTTGAAGCCTTCGGACAGATGGGAGATACCGTCATCCGAGCTGGAAAATCCTTCCAACGCAGTGATGAAAATGGCAGACTCTATATATCGGGCCCCCACTACCCGAAAGGTCTTGTCATTGCTTCCTCGTCTGTTATGCCGTGTAAACCGTCATTAAAGAAAGCTGTTGTTTCTCCTATGTGATTTCTTACCACTGTATCACTAAGAGAGGGGTATCGCCTTTTTATATTATATCGTTCAATGTTATTCGACATGCCGCAATTACAAAAGAACTTATTCCAACCAGGGAGCTAGTGCCCCCTGCTGGATACAGCGTCTCTGAGGGCTAGGAAAGCGTCTGTCAACTATCAATTATCATGGCCGAAATGATGTAAACTGTGAGGCAGCAGTGCTAATCACTGCACCACCATGCCTTAAATGACAAGCTGGAACATTCTTCTCGTTTCCCATCTATCATACAGGTGCTGCAAAAATATCTTCAATCAACAAGATATAAATGCCTCATAAACAGTAATAGGTTTTTCATTATTATTTTTATTTCACAACGTCTAATGTGTTTTCTCACTTGGGTCTCCTTTAAAGCTTGCTTTGACTGCACCATATGGCTAATTACTTATGCATTCGGTCTGGAATATGAAACTGGCCATGCAGCATGGCAGCGGGTAAGTGAATACACTGGGAACGGTGTTAAATACTTGCCAACAATATTCATATTATTCTCATTATGGTTAGCTAATATGCCTCCTCAAATGAAAATGCTACAAGCTTTTATTTGCAGGATGCAAACTACATATTGGGAAGTAACATTACATATACGTGAAGCGGATCGGGCAGCGATGTAAAATGTGAGGAGGAGTATGCTTACAATTTGCATGCGTAAAAGTTCTGCACATGGCTGCTACAGCTGTGTGATGTCACACTGGTCTTGCAAAGCATCATGGGGCACCGTTCACCTAAGCCAGCCAGATGTGAATTTTCAAGAAAATTCGCTCGCCAACCCCCGGGCCTGCACTATGCGATATCCTCTTTGCGGTTCTGCCGCTCACATATGGGGATGCGAATGTACAATTTAAACAGATTGTTATTTTCATGGGAATTGTTACATATGCATAATAAAACTAACTATTTTACATTACAGAGAGTAATTAACCATATTAAAAAATAGTAAAACGTAATAATTTGAAAGTAAATTATGTTTCATGTTGCCTTAGAGTTATTCGTATTGTGCATGGCTGAGTATGTTTGAGAGGAGGGTGTGACTCTCATGGCCAAAGTCTCATCTCGTCCCAGGATTTTTTTATTTTATAGAGAGATATTTTTCAAACACAGTCACTGGCAAGCACAATGTACTCGCTGCGAAAAATGTTGCAGTGAATTTCACCGATTGACACTAGCTACCAGTCCATCAGTCCTAACTCATTAACGTCACGTTTCTGTACATGACATGCACATCTTTTCAGTGGAGCTTACAAACCAGACAAAAACTCAAACACAAACTAGGACAACTTGCAAACACCTCATAGATAGTGAAGTAGCTGGAATTCTGACTGTGTCTCCTGGTGCTGTGTGTGCTACACTGGTACAAACCACTTTGCCATCATATCCTCAGCATAAGAAGTCCACAATATTAGTATAAAGAAATATTAAACATTTTATGCCACTTATAGCATAAACTTGAGACTCTTTACATACAATGTATCAAGTTCAATTTGCTTTCTTTGATATTACCTAAATTAATGTGACTGTACAATTTTGGACTTGCAATGTCAGTTATCTATTTAAAATCTGAAATAAAAACACCAGTTTTTCATGTTTTTATGATCTTCACAAATGCACTCCCACTTATTGCCCTAACTCCCCAGGTCAGCAGCTGGAAGCATTGTCCCTGGGCCGAACCCAACAAAGAATGTCCTCGTACTTTGTAGTCAGAGATGAGATAACGCAAGCCTTGTGCAAGTCAGGCTGGTCTCAGTTGGCCAAGACCGTGAAGAAAGGGAGCCAAACAATGATCTCATCCCTGAATAATTGCTGCTCTCGGGACTGTTCTTTTTCCTCCCTCCCCTTTTTTGCTTCTCTGCATGCTAAACTCGGCAACACAAAACTGCCCAGGGGTCAAGGGACAAAGATGTTGTATTTTTATATATAATCTATATTTAATTTCTTTACCTTTCTGTCTCAAGTGTCCAGTGTTCCTTTACACGGTACCCTCCCTCTGTACAGAAGAAATTTCACAATATAAAAAGAGCAGACAAGACATCCATCACTCCATACTAAACCCACTGCACTTTTACTTTACAGCTTTCCTTTAATTTAAACATTCCATTAAACAGTGGGATACCCCAAGCACACACACTAAACAGCTCTGACATTTCAGTTAACACATGATTTTGACTTGAAAGCTACACTACTCTTAAGAACAGACACAAGCTCTGCAGCAATCAAAAGTTGTAATTTTGTATTTCAAGGTTGTTGTGGGAGACATTGTTCATTTTGAGCCAGTTGTGCAGTTAACTAGTAATATGAAAAAGCAAAACATTAATTAAAGTTATGTACATGCAGTGATTTATTTTCTGCCTGGAAGATGTTATTGCCAAAAGTTGTAAATTATATTTTAGAGAATTCTGCATGCATTTATTTTTTTGTTCTGTAACTAAACATAATGGAAAGTGACAATAATTAAGAAAAGTCAGTGGTATGATGTCATATGGCAAATCAAAAACCACTGTGGTTAAGCTGTCTAGGGAAATCATCCTGATTTTTGACTCTAGATCTAAAGCAATACCCAATATTGCCTGTAGAAGTCCGTGTCAAATGACTTTCTTTGGCACAAGTTAGTGCTATTGCTTCCTCAGAGCTCCAGAATCATTTAGTATGATATATTTTCAGTCACCACCTGTGTGGAGTTTACTGATTTTCCCCATGTATGCATCGGCATTTTCTGGGTACTTTGATATTCTTCCTACACCTCAATGACTTCTCTTCTCGGTACTCAAATGTGGCACTTGGTGCCACGGCCCACATGCCAAGTTGTTTTGCCTACCTAAGGTAAAGTCATCCCTGATGGAGGATCACAAGAATCGTGGGGTAGAGGGGTCCTTTCATCAGATTGGCTGGCCCAGCGCTGTTTCAGCTGTGGAATGGCCAGATGGGGGAGGCAGCTTGATGGCTGAGGCCTCCAGGACTCTAATCAAATCCAAATCATATTATGGGATATCATCTACTGTTAAATTCTGCTCCGTACTTGTAACATTTTTTTTATTTGTATACCGTATTGAGGACTTGATCTGTTCTGTGTACTGTATTGTATTGACCCCCTTCTTTTTGACACCCACTGCACGCCCAACCTACCTGGAAAGGGGTCTCTCTTTGAATTGCCTTTCCCAAGGTTTCTTCCATTTTTTTTTTGTCTTCTTAGAGAGTCAAGGCTGGGGGGCTGTCAAGAGGCAGGGCCTGTTAAAGGCCATTGTAGCACTTCTTGTGTGATTTTGGGCTATACAAAAATAAATTGTATTGTATTGTATTGTAATGGCTTGAATGTTCGAATCAGGAATATTGGATTGGTTTGAATAAGATAAGGAGCATGCTCTGATACAGTGCATTACTGCACCCACCACGTGACAACCAGCTCAGTCTGAGTGCAGCCATGCAAAGGGTGACACCTCAGCACCACACTAGTTCAGGTGGAATGGAGTGTGACTTGAAATTGACGGGCACCCTCTCCAGCCGTGATTCCTACTTTCTGTGGAAAGCTACAGAGACATACTCTGACTCTTTGTGATGCTAAAATGGAAAATGCAGATTTACAAATCTGATTAGGGCGGCACGGTGGCGCAGTGGTAGCGCTGCTGCCTCGCAGTTAGGAGACCCGGGTTCGCTTCCCAGGTCCTCCCTGCGTGGAGTTTGCATGTTCTCCCCGTGTTTGCATGGGTTTCCTCCGGGCGCTCCGGTTTCCTTCCACAATCCAAAGACATGCAGATTAGGTGGATTGGCGATTCTGAATTGGCCCTAGTGTGTGCTTGGTGTGTGGGTGTGTTTGTGTGTGTCCTGCCCAGGATTGCTTCCTGCCTTGTGCCCAGCAGACCCCCGTGACCCTGTATTCGGATTCAGCGGGTTAGAAAATGGATGGATGGATGGACAAATCTGATTAATTTCTAAAGCAAATAATACATTCTCCGCTTGAACGGGCCCTGGCCTCATATGGGGACAAGCAGGCTGGCAAAATAAACCAAGGTATGTCTGTCACTTTCTGGATCTTTCCCATCCATGCCCATTACATGACTTGCACCTGTCTCCACTCTTCATATTGCAGGTGGTAAGTCCATATGGTGAATCAAAGAAGGATCTTTGGTTGAACCCCAGTCAGTCTATGAGTGTTTAACAATGCCAAAAGTACTTGGAGTAGAACCACTGCTTCTAAAGGTCAAGAGGAGCAAATTAAGATAGCTTGGGCATGCAGCTGTAATGCCACTCTGGGAACCTCTCTTGGAATGTGTATAAGGCATAAGAAAGGACCCCAGGGCTGACACAGAATATAGAGATAGATGATATTAAAGTTAGCCAGTGAGTGCCAGGCGATTCTCCAAGAGGAACTGGAGACTTGTATTGGGGTTAGGGAAGTGTGGTCTGATTTATGTAGTTTTGTAGTACTATAACCCTTTTAAAAGTAATAATCCACCCAAAAATGTTTTTTTTGTATCTGTTACTTACCCTATGTAGTGAAGGCTGAGAAAAAAAAATTCATACAAAATTATGATATAATAGAACCCAGTGGTGACTAGTGTTGTACAACAGCAAACAATGTAAAAAAGGTCTATGGGAGAAAAAAAAATTCTCTGTGATGGCCTGGGTGAGCTCCATGCTCCCCTGTTGCTTTTAAGAGCCTTTCCAACTTGGCACCATTGACAATCATAGACCAAGAAGAGCTGGGCAAATGAGGACACACACATATGGCAAGGGGTAGGTGAAAAGAAAGCAATGTTCTTTTATTAAAAACAATCCTAAAAACATTCAGTGTTCAAACAGTGCAGTTTAAAAATCTTCTTCAATAAATAAATAATCCATATAACTGGAGCAAATGCCAGGATGTTAAAATATCCACCATTAACATGTTCAGATAAAACTAAATCAAAACTAACGACAGGTAAAAATAACTCTTTGCAGGTAAAAGCTTTTTAAAAATCCATGAGCCCTGGTATCTCTTACTTAAAACAGACGTCTCCCCAGCTTACCCTCTGCAGATCCATCAGACTGAGGAAGCGTCCCGCCAACAGACACAGCCACCCCACTAAATACAGGCTCGGGCCCCTCCAAGCTGTAGGCATCAAACAGGGCTACCAATCCAAGCCTTGCCTCGCTCTATTTGTCCGTCCCCCGCTGCAAAGATCGGGTCACTTCAGCTACTAAAGATGCTCAGCTAGAGCAGACCCTCTTCAGCCCTCTCTGAGCGTCCATCCCATATTCCCCTTGGGGCTCCTTTCCTGGCTGTCTGCCTCTATCATCTTGCATGCTGCTCACACACCTCTGTCATCCCTTCTTTCAACCTCCATCCGCTGCTCTTCCTCCATCTCCATCTCTTGTTCATTCATTCCTGCCTTCTGCTGTGCAGGCTGTTCTTATCTTACCCTCCCTTACTGGGTGTAGGGTCTGAGGCCTGAATCAGACACCTGACTGATTGCACCTGTGGGTGCGCCATCATCCAGGGACCCAGAGCAGAGAGCACTCCCATACACCCGCATCCGATTGGAGTATGCACACTGCTGGGATGTGATTATTTGTTTAAAATCCAATCTACACCACAGACCACTTATTACATTCTCACATTAATCATGCCACATAATTCATCTTTGACCAGTTGTATGTTCAAAATGTGTAAAACACGTGCATTTTTGAAGATTTGCCTTTCCCCACATTCAATGGTCAGGTATCTTCTCTTCAGCTTAAAAACATAGTATTATGTTAATGATGTACATTGATTTTTCTGGGTGCATCTAAAACAATGCCATGAGTAAGACCGGATAATGAAGACATAGACTATACAACACAAGTAATGTGAACATTTGTTACTCTTACCATTGAAGTTTTTCAAATTGTTTGCCATTGTACAACATTGGTCACCATTAGATTCTTTATATGATATACTATTTATCTCCAGTTCTGTTTGAAAACATGGGATAAAAAATCTTAAATGGAGTAAGTAACATCCTTATATATAATTTGATACTATCTGTATGTATGGTGTTCGCGTCAATACTCCGTATGGTGTTCGCATTGTGGTCCCCGGCCGGGGCTGGAGCCCAGTCGGGACGCCCAGGAGGACCAGAGGAGGGCTTGTGCCTCCTCCAGACCGCGAGGGGCGTCCGCCCTGGTTATGTGGGGGGCCTCGGGTAAAGGGCTTGGAAGCCCAGCCCTGTAGGGACCCGTGGCCACAGGGGAAGAAGACAGGAGACACCCGGACGGCTTCCGGGTGCACAGCCGGCACTTCCGCCTCACAAGGGTGTGTCCAAGAGGGAGTGCCAGGAAGCAGCTGGAGCCCATCCGGGTTCCCATATAAGGGGCCGCCTCCCTTCAGTCGATAGTGGATGTCGGGTGGAAGAGGACAGAGCTGGAGAGAGGATGGGAGGCGGTCGAGAGAGAGGCACAGTGACTGAGAGTGTGGCCTGGACTTTGGGGAATCGGTGCAAGAGGCACTGGGGTGTGTGAGCACGAATTTGTACATATTACTTGTAAATAAATGGTGTGTGGTGGAACTATGTTGTCCGTCTGCCTGTGTCCGGGTCCCAGTCCACAGCATCAATAACTCGACTCAATACAAGTTAGAACCATGCAATGGGACTCTGCCTCTGTAGTTAGAACATCACGTGGCAAACGCGGATGCAGTATTGCATGATTGGCTAAGAATGTTCGAATGCTTCAATGACGCCTCTGGACGGCCGAGTATAGAAAGTCAGTGTTGGTTCGAGCAGATAATAGTAAGTTCGGTTGGTTTTTGGAATGTTGGTTTGGTGGGGCGTACTTTCCAGGACTAACATCGTCGACTGACTTCGACAGCTCCGGAACCGTAAGTAATTTAGAACGTATCGCCATTTGTTTGGTACATTGAAATCTATCTTTGGGCAGTTCAGTTTTGGCATCCGTCCTTCTGACATCTATTGGCAAACTGAGTAATGACGGCTGGGTAGTAACAACGGTCATTGTTTAAATTTTAACCAATCTCAGATCTAAAGTGACCACAGCAACATAATTATTACTCCGACTCTGATTAGAGTTGTAGAGTACGGTTTGTTTTGAAAATTTGTTTGCTGGAAAAAATCAAATGAGGTGCACAGAAGAGCTGAATTCACGTCTCGCAGCCCCGTTTAAAGAGGAAGCTCTTCATTACGTCGGCCGAAAAAGTCTATATTAAGCACAAATCAGTGCCATGATAACAAAATCCTATCAAGGACTTAAAAAAACAAATAATTCTTTGCAGAGAAAGTATGGATTTGACAAACGTAGAATTTGTAGCCTGATTCGATCGGGCTCCCAGTCGCTAGTAAAAAAATTAATTTAGGGTGGTGTGGTCCTTCAAGGAAAAGTGGACAAAAATGTGAAGAAATGAGGGAATCTCTGGGGTTAAAGTGAACAGCAGATATGTTTAAATTTCTGTTTTTTTAACTGAATGATCAATGATTGGGCTAACCTTCATTCAGATTGGGATCAACCAAAACCAATTACAGAATCGGCAGAAAATCTATGAATATTAATTGCTCGAGAAGCTGGCTTTCGCTCGTCAACAACCTTACCTTTATTCTGAGACATATTGCAGATGCTAAACTAATTATGTCTCACCCCTATATTACCCGGATCACTGTGACATCACAAAATGAACTGTAGGTGTGCAAACAATCTTAGACAAGATCGGCATTGTGGCAATGGGACCATACAGTAGTCTTCAAGACAGTATGAGAATAACAGTACATGATTATATAAATCCTGACGTTATCTAGCTGTCTGTCTAGGTGTTCACTTGAAAGATCCAGAGAATTTTGGCCTTGATGTAGCATTTTTAAATATAAAGAAGAAAGTTTTGTTCGTATCGGCTGAATATACACTACCTTTCTAATGTAGTTCCTTTCCTATAGCATATGACATTAAATCCACTCCCAGCAGATGTGTGTCAGATTTAACCCTAGTATACTGGATCTGTAAGCAACTACTACACCACCAAGTGTTCAGGAATTACAAAATTTGAAATGCATATTTGCTTCCAAAATTATTGCTGCCACATGCACATGCACACCTATAGACTGTGTTTAGTTTAAAAAATAACAAAAGATGAATTATAACAACTTTCACTTTATGCAGACGGAATGATACAATTCCATTGTCATATGTTAAATGTCACAGATATACATGGGTGTACTTTTTTTGGAGTGTATTTGAAGTTCTGTCTCTAAGGAGCTGAGTGGCATTTTTCATCATAAAATCCAAAAGGACACTGAGCTGTTCATTCTTAGCCTCATTACACTGCCAACAACTGGATAAATTATTACTTTTAGCAAGGAAATTAATTGGATTAAAAACGACCACCCGCTGTTTCACTTTGGTACACATGAAATATAGGGGGTGGTTTTGAAGGGAAATTAAAAGTTCTTTGAAAAACTGTGGCTGCCTGTTTTGGGAAAGTTTTCCATTGGCACTTAAAAGCTGCTGCTGAAGGGTCAACGTCCACTGGATTTAGAGAACGTGCAGAGCAAGACGTGATACGGTGGCTAGTTTATCAGATCTGTTATATACCTATGTACTTATGCCGCAGGGTCTAACATCATTCTGTGGAGTTACAGTTATCTTTATTATATATTTTCTTATTTATTTTTTAAATTTTGGTATTTTCCAATGTTTTAAAATGAATAAAATCACAGCATAAATTAAAACAAAATCAAAATTCAAGTACAGCATTTCCTAATGACAATTTGCAGCTGATAAATGGTACCACAACCACAATAGTTTAATTTGTGAATAAAGATGTCATACTTGTGATATGATAATGGTAAACAATGACCTCACTGCTAATAAAAGCACATTTTCCAATACAACTCGGAGTCCTGCCATGTGCAAAAGTTCGCTGACAACACTGCTATCGTGGGCTGCATCAGGAGTGGGCAGGAGGAGGAGTATGGGAACCTAATCAAGGACTTTGTTAAATGGTGCGACTCAAACCACTTACACCTGAACACCAGCAAGACCAAGGAACTGGTGGTGGATTTTAGGAGGCCCAGGCCCCTCATGGACTCCGTGAGTTCAGCTGGATTATAAATTGGACTGGACTGCCAATACTGATGCTCTGTGTAAGAGAGGACAGAACCGACTATACTTTCTTAGAAGGCTGGCGTTGTTCAACATCTGCAATAAGATGCTGCAGATGTTCTATCAGACGGTTGTGGTGAGCGCCCTCTTCTACGTGTTGGTGTGCTGGGATGGCAGCATAAAGAAGAGGGACGCCTCACGCCTGGACAAACTGGTGAGGAAGGCAGGCTCTATTGTGGGCATGGAACTGGACAGTTTGACATCCATGGCAGAGCGATGGGCGCTGAGCAGACTCCTGTCAATCATGGAGAGTCCACTGCATCCACTGAAAAGGATCATCTCCAGACAGAGGAGCAGCTTCAGCCACAGACTGCTGTCACCATCCTGCTCCACTGACAGACTGAGGAGACCCCACACTATGCGACTCTTCAGTTCTACCCGGGGGACTAAACATTAACATTATACAAAGTTATTGTCTGTTTTACCTGCATTTCTATCACTCTTTAATTTAATATTGTTTTTTATCAGTATGCTGCTGCTGGAGTATGTGAATTTCCTCTTGGGATTAATAAAATATCTATCTATCTATCTATCTATCTATCTATCTATCTATCTATCTATCTATCTATCTATCTATCTATCTATCTATCTTTTCACTTTTGTATGAATGGTGGCCAATTAATATTATTAAACAGCATACTTCTGTGAATGACTGGCAATTAAAGTCAGTTTAAAGTACACTGTGGTACTTGTGTGCTTAAACAACAACTCGCTCCTGACACTGGAGTGTTATGTTTGAGGATAATCCCAGAAAATTCCTTCCTAGAAGCATTAAAGCAAACCACAGTGATGCCTGACAATGACCACGTAAACAAGTATAAATCAGTACAATGGCAAAAATTAGATAAGGGACATTGCAGTTTTCAGTTTAATCTTTGGACACAGTTACACTAACTCTTAAATTTGCTAACATCCTGTTTATGCTGATTTCACACAGTACTTTTCAAATAGACTTTGTTTGTCACTGGGTCTTGAACCTTGATCTAGGTCTTAATCAAGAGCTTATGTCGTAACATAAATTGGATGTGCAGCCTACCTTTGTCATATGATTTGCCACATGCCATGGCAAACAGAAAAAGCAGAGTAGCACAGGCACACGGCATGGGTGGCACAAAATGAACCCAGGTAACATCTGCTGACAGTAAAACACATTGCACAGGGTAACGGATCATTTTCATTGCAAACACAAGTCGTACACTCCAAGTACAGAAAAAAGTCATGACAAAAGTATTGTAGGTGTGAGCTATCTCCATCACATAATTGGGCTTAAGGTCCTTCTCGTGGCAAGTGGTGGCATGGCCACATGACATAACTGACAAGGAAAGGAATATGGCAACATCAGCTGACAGTGAAGCACATTGCACAGGCTGACTGTTTTCCTATGTTTTACCAAGTACTCCCAGCCATAACATGTAGTCATATCCATGATTGATCAATCATTCCTTAGCTTTCCTTTAAGGTCATTTATTACTTTTAAATACTAGTTGTTCACTAGCCCAACTTTCATTAAAATCAGCAAACAGAACATCTTACATCACTTCACACTCACTTTATCTGTTAAATGTTGCAACTTTTATGTCTCTTTTTAAAACAAGTCCATCTCTCTGTGTGTATACATATATATATAATATATATATATATATATATATATATGTGTGTATAGAGAGAGAGAGAAAGAAAGAGAGCATATATATATATATATATATATAAAGAGAGAGAGTGTATGTATATGTATACAGTATGTATCTATCTATATATATAAAATTCTTTTCGCGTTTGAAACAGAAATTATGTATGACCACAGAACATATTATAATGCACTCATGCACTCGTGTTTGAAACGTAAATTACGTATGACCACAACAGTCAGGTTACACAGAGAAAGTGAGACAGAATCAGATTGAGAGAGAAGGCTCGCTAATCAACGTATATGACAATCACAATTGGCCTCACAAACACCCAAACAACATGCTGAACAGAATTGAATTCGACGGATGCAGTATTCACAGGCTACCCCGTCACACAGGCGTCAGGGTCTGTATATGGAGGGATTCAATTATAACATTGAAAAAGATTATTGCCTACATCCAGAAGTTGCAATATGAGAAATGGAAATCATGTGTGAGTACTGCCAAGCACAGAGGGTTAAATTTGAATCACATGGGATGTGTTGTTCAGACGGCAAGGTGAAATTAACACCTTTAGGCCAACCACCTGATCCGTTGTCTCTTATTTCTGGCACAAATCCACATTCAACTAATTTTCTACAGAACATTACGAAATACAATTTGTGCTTTCAGATGACATCGTTTGGCACCACGGCTGCTACCGAGAATTCTGGCTTTATGCCGACATTTAAAATGCGGGGGCAAATCTATCATAGAATTGGGTCATTAATGCTGTTGCCTCATGAGAGCCACAAATCTTTCCCTTCCACTCAGTGAGCGAAGCCACTGGGTAATCTGCTAGTATATACAGTATATATATATATATATACACTCACCTAAAGGATTATTAGGACCACCATACTAATACGGTGTTTGACCCCCTTTCGCCTTCAGAACTGCCTTAATTCTATGTGGCATTGATTCAACAAGGTGCTGAAAGCATTCTTTAGAAATGTTGGCCCATATTGATAGGATAGCATCTTGCAGTTGATGGAGATTTGTGGGATGCACATCCAGGGCACGAAGCTCCGTTCCACCACATCCCAAAGATGCTCTATTGGGTTGAGATCTGGTGACTGTGGGGCCATTTTAGTACAGTGAACTCATTGTCATGTTCAAGAAACCAATTTGAAATGATTCGAGCTTTGTGACATGGTGCATTATCCTGCTGGAAGTAGCCATCAGAGGATGGGTACATGGTGGTCATGAAGGGATGGACATGGTCAGAAACAATGCTCAGGTAGCCTGTGGCATTTAAACGATGCCCAATTGGCACTAAGGGGCCTAAAGTGTGCCAAGAAAACATCCCCCACACCATTACACCACCACCACCACCAGCCTGCATAGTGGTAACAAGGCATGATGGATCCATGTTCTTATTCTGTTTACGCCAAATTCTGACTCTACCATTTGAATGTCTCAACAGAAATCAAGACTCATCAGACCAGGCAACATTTTTCCAGTCTTCAACTGTCCAATTTTGGTGAGCTCGTGCAAATTGTAGCCTCTTTTTCCTATTTGTAGTGGAGATGAGTGGTACCGGTGGGGTCTTCTGCTGTTGTAGCCCATCCGCCTCAAGGTTGTGCATGTTGTGGCTTCACAAATGCTTTGCTGCATACCTCGGTTGTAACGAGTGGTTATTTCAGTCAAAGTTGCTCTTCTATCAGCTTGAATCAGTCGGCCCATTCTCCTCTGACCTCTAGCATCAACAAGGCATTTTCCCACAGGACTGCCGCATACTGGATGTTTTTCCTTTTTCACACCATTCTTTGTAAACCCTAGAAATGGTTGTGCGTGAAAATCCCAGTAACTGAGCAGATTGTGAAATACTCAGACCGGCCCGTCTGGCACCAACAACCATGCCACGCTCAAAATTGCTTAAATCACCTTTCTTTCCCATTCTGACATTCAGTTTGGAGTTCAGGAGATTGTCTTGACCAGGACCACACCCCTAAACGCATTGAAGCAACTGCCATGTGATTGGTTGATTAGATAATTGCATTAATGACAAATTGAACAGGTGTTCCTAATAATACTTTAAGTGAGTGTATATACAGTATATGAACTATAGATGTATAGATATATGATTTTAATGATTGCATGATATTGAATATGATAAAAATCAATAATACATTCTTCCATTTTCTAAACCCACTTGTCCTTAGCAAGGTCATAAGGGAAGCTGGAGCCTAGCCTAGCAAGCATTGGGTGTAAGACAGGAACAATCCCTGAACAGGGCACCAGTACATTTCAGGCTGAACACGCTCACACACAAAGGGCAATTTTGCATCACCAATCCATCTAACTAGAGCACCAGGACCAAAACCAAAGTGACACAAGGAGAACATGCAAGCTTCATGCAGGGACCACACGGAATTTGAACCTCATACTCAGATGAGGTCAGATACCAAAATTCCTTATTTATCTGGAGAGCAAAGAAAGCAAAAATATGTAATATTATGTAATCATTTAAACATACTGATACTGTATATCCAAAAGATTAGCAACGGTTCAGCAAAATTAGTGGATTGGGAATATTAATAAATATCTGTCAGATTCCAAAGAACTTTGCGACTGTTCCTCATTAAGGAACTTAAATGTTTTCTAATTTTAAGTAAAACTGGACATCCGTTATTCATTAAGTAGTAATGTCCCACTTGACATTTGATTTTATGACTGGTGCAGGCACAATAAAGAAGAGGGTTGTTTTTATGAGCTGAGTAAGATAGATTTTTATGTTTGTTTGGTGAGTGGGGAGGCTGCTTACATTAAACCAATTACAGTTGATCTTCTTATATTACTGATTAACCTATCAAAACTACTGTATACCTGTTAAGTGTTACATTAGGCCCATACAACAAAATAAGCGAGTGTTTAAGACCCATATACAAGCAGTAATAGTTATTGTTGACTTGCACTGATGTTTTATGTCTGCTGTTTCTGGTTTACTAGACACAGAGAAAGCATCAGAAAAGAATCTGAGTGATAATCTGTCAGGAGTTCTGTGCATACTACAGATCATGTGCAGTATATCCACCAAATAGAAGGACAAGTGTCTGTTGTCTGTGTATTTGTGTGTCTGTCTCGTTGCTAGAGTTAGGAAGAAAAATTAAACAAAATTGACAAAACATGCAGAGGGGTAAAAAAATCAAAAATGATAAATATTTATTTGATACATGAGCTGTCCATTTGGTCTGATATAATAATATACACACGATCCCCATCCCTTGCCGTGGACTTCTCCTCTTTGGATACAGCCACCTTTTATGGCCACTTCCTCTCAGTATCATTTTTTGAAACAGCCCAGTCTCATAGTTGAAATGTTTTACTGGGAAAATGCAGCAGTGGTCGCTACTACATCGGCCTGATTTTGAACCTCTAGTCTAGTCGTGTCGGGGCTTTATGATCCTTTATGATAAAATGATCCATCTGCCATTTAGCCTGGGCTGTCCTTGTTCAGCAAGTCAGTTGCCTCGGCTCAGTAAGGCCTTTAAGGCTAATTGATGACATATACTTGTTGTTTAAATGTTTTTTTCAATGATTTTTACTGATTCAATTGTGTTTCTTTTAAAATTATATACAGACTTAACATCACCTAATTAAAAGGTGACTGAAGCATACAGACTGCTATATTACTAGTATGCATATCTAATAATAATAATAATAATAATAATAATAATTCCAGAATCAAATTATTTGCTAATAAGCTTCAATAGTGAGGTAATATTGGACACAATAAGATGAGATGTTGTACCGCCACCAAAAGGTTGCCCAAATGAAATGTAGAAATTACTAAAGCTTACCTGCGACAGCTCTTTGTTAAACTGTGCTGTGCGTTGTGTTAAACTGCAGTCGTTTTGTTGTCTGGCGACTGTCGGTGAGTTGTTGACTTCATCTCCAGTAGCGCTGTTATCTATCTTTGATGGCTCCTTTTTTGACAGCAATGGGCTTGATAGAGGAATCTTTAAGAAAATAAATAATGCTTAATTGATAATCCATAAAAGTATTTAAGAAGAATAAGAACAAAAATTCTGAACTTGTACATTACATACAAAGCAATTTCCTCTAGAGGCAATGGTCCCAAAAGCCAGTTTTGGCAACCGAGGGTCGGAACGCCAGAGTTCCCACCTTCGGCTACCACCCATATCACATTGCACCCGACCCCTATGGCCTCTCTTGCAGGTGGTGTGCCCACAAGAGAGCGGAACCACGTTGCTCCTTCGGGCTGAACCCGGCTGGGCCCCGTGGTCGAAGGTCCAGCCACCAGGCGCTTGCCAGCGAGCCCCTCCTCCAGGCCTGGCTCCAGGGTGGCCAGGTCTTGTTTGGTGACCTCAGAATTCTCGTCTCTGCTATTGGCGGATGACGTGGTTCTGTTGGCTTCATGGGACAGTGACCTGCAGCTCTCACTGGAGCGGTTCGCAGCCGAATGCGAAGCAGCGGGGATGAGAGTCAGCACCTCTAAATCCGAGGCCATTGTTCTCAGCTGGAAAAGGGTGGAATGCTCTCTTCGGGTTGGGAGCACAGTTCTGCCTCAAGTGAAGGAGTTCAAGTATCTCGGGGTCTTGTTCATGAGTGAGGGAAGAATGGAGCGGGGGGGTTGACAGACGGATCGGTGCAGCATCCGCAGTAATGCGGGCTCTGCAACGGTCCGTCGTGGTGAAGAGAGAGCTGAGCCAAAAGGCGAGGCTGTCGATTTACCAGTCGATCTTCGTTCCTACCCTCACCTATGGCCACGAACTATGGGTAGTGACTGAAAGAGCAAGATCGCGGATACAAGCGGCCGAAATTAGTTTTCTCCACAGGGTGGCTGAACTTTCCCTTAGAGACAGGGTGAGGAATTCAGTTATCCGGGAGAGACTCAGAGTAGAGTCGCTGCATCTCCGCATTGAGAGGAGTCAGTTGAGGTGGTTTGGGCATCTGGTTAGGATACCCCCTGGACACCTCTGTGAGGGGGTGTTCCGGGCATGCCCCACTGGGAGAAGGCCACGGGGCAGACCCAGGACACGCTGGAGGGATTATATCTCCTGGCTGTCCCTGGAATGCCTCGGGGTCTTCCCAGAGGAGCTGGAGGAGGTGGCCGGGGAGAGGGATGTCTGGGCTTCCCTGCTTAGGATGCTGCCTCCACAGCCAAACTCGGATAAGCAGTGGATAATGGATGGATGGAAGGCTATGGTCTAAATTGCATGAAAACAGGCATGCAGATAAGATGGCACATGTGTAAAAAGTGATTCTAATATCTGAGTAAAGAAACATCATAACGGTCTGAAATAAAGAAGCACATGAGTTTTATTAGTATCAGTTAAAACCACCATGGTTGGCAAAGCATACATGTAAGGTTAACTGGTGACTCCATACTAGCCAAGTATAAGTGGGTGCATAAGTGTGTGGTTGTGATATACTGGCGCCATGTCCAAATGACAGATTGATTCTGGCCTTGTGTATAATGCTGCTGAGTTAAACCTCGACTGTCCATCACCATATAGTCGGATTAAGCAGGATTAAAAAATGGATGAATGGATAGATTATGTTTATTTATGGCACTATATATAAATTAGTACAAGAGAAAAATAATTTAAGCTTCATTAAAAGTTATTTTAAACAACCACAATGTTTGTTTTAGTAATATTTAAAATTTTAGCAATATAAAAATTCAAACATTCAGATACATTGAAACAAAATTAATTATTATAAATGTACTAGGGGGCTTCACTCACCAAACCCCAGTCCTGCACTACACGCCAGCCACTTTGCATCTCTGCCACTCGCGTATGTGGATTTCACTTTCGCCAAACAACAAATCTTTTAATTCTCACGGATACGCCTCTTCATTGGGAAGAAACACTATTTTTCCCCAATCTAAAAGTCTCCAACTTAAAGTTTAAATTCGAATAATACATTTGATCTCTTTTCGCTATTGCATTATTTCACCGAGTAATAATTTCCGTTTGTTTGCGCAAATGCGATCTTTACTATCATGTTTTTGAGACTTTCGATTTAGTACTTTCGTTATCTGTAACCTGCTCTGCATGTGTATCGCACCAACATTTTGAAACCTCTTTATGACGTTCTACTTTGTCATCTGCTCTTTATTTTTTATTTCCAGGCCTGGGCGCGGTTAGATCTCTTGGCACAAAGTCTCGTTTCACGGGACGTGAAAGTGTCTCTCTGAGAAAGTCACGTCTTGTCCCAGGCTAAAAAGTCTCATCTCAGGATTTTTTTATATGTTAGAGAGATACATTTCAGACATCTTGGTAAGTAAACCCCGAATGCACAGTTGTCCACTGATCAACATTAAATAAAAATGAACATGAAGCAACGATGTTACTTAATCAGAGCATGAAATTGCAGTTCTCAAGTATTAAAGACTTCCTTACAAATATATCAGCAATATTTTAACCCTTTTTATAATTTACTTTACTTAGTGGTTTGTTGTTTAATGAAAAAAACCATACATAAGGCAAAAATTAGAGCCTAGAAGTAGGAACATATTGCCACTTGTGCATTAAGAACAGATTACTGTAGATGAAGCATTTGGTCTGTATTAAGGATTATGCATTTAAAAATGGTGCATAAACTCTGAATGATTTAGGGCCTGAGTTTTTAATAATTCAAAAAAACGTAACAAACATAACATAATAAACATTATTTAGTGAACTGGGGGTCATGAGGGGAAATTAAAGAGGGAGCAGAAACCACTAGAGTTTGAGCCACAGACCTTTATGGCAGGCATCTTTTGATGAAGTCATTGCTGACAAAACTCCAGCCCACAGAACCTTGTAAATTAGCAGGATTTGTAACAAATTTGAACTTGTAACCACTAGTGTGCTTTTTTCTTTGCTTCATAAAGACTGGCTGAAAGACACTGATGATGCTATCCCTGACTGGCACCTCATATCATTTCATGTTGCCACAAAAAGTAATTAAATTAAAATCCGTCAGTTGTGTTCTATTACCCAAAGGTTTCAGGCAGGGGGAGTTCCAGAAAACATCTGAAGGTGAAACATGAACAGTCTAAATTATACTGTTCTCACTCATCCATCTTCAGGATTTATGTCTTTCACTGGAGGGCTTATTATATGTTTCAACACACTGCATATTAAGTAGTAAAGATCTCAAAGAAATCTCCAAACTATTGACTAAAAGATTTGAACAGCTCATAAGGGAAATGTATTATTGAAGGAAAAAAAAAGAAGGGTTAAGAAACTGATAGAGGAATTCAAAGTTGGCAGACTGGCTATAGTGTTCCAGAAGTAAGAAAATTCAAAACAGAAAGTTTAGCTATTAAACATACAAAAGTTTGACAATGGCAAGAGGCTATTCCGTCAATAGAGCACATTTGATTAGATATTTGTTCAATTCTACCAATATCTCATCCAAATACTTTATAAAAGGTTTCTGCTTTAACTAAACTGCTGCTGGAGTATGTGAATTTCCCCTTGGGATTAATAAAGTATCTATCTATCTATCTATCTATCTATCTATCTATTGTCACACATGTACGATTAGGAGGCAGTCAAAGAGCCTAAAGGTGAGTAAAACGTCGCGAGATAAGGGGATGTCACGTGGTACTTACCTGAACTCTCTTTTGTCAACAGGAAACAAGAAGAGAATTAATCCCACAACTTCCGGGTTTTCAAAATGGCTGCGATGACGTCACTTCCGGCCAATATTGATGACGTCACTGCTGGCACCCACAAACCACCTCACTTCTGGTTCCTCAAAATGATGTCACTTCCGGTTCCTGTTGCCACGTCACCATTTTGCCAACCATTTTCCTGTCACCTGTTTTTTGTTCTATAAAACCGCCATTTTGTTTCAGTAATATTGTTCATTGTACTTTCAGGGGGCAGCACGGTGGCGCAGTGGTAGCGCTGCTGCCTCACAGTTAGGAGACCCAGGTTCGCTTCCCGGGTCCTCCCTGCGTGGAGTTTGCATGTTCTTCCCGTGTCTGCGTGGGTTTCCTCCCACAGTCCAAAGACATGCAGGTTAGGTGGATTGGCGACTCTAAATTGGTCCTAGTGTGTGCTTGGTGTGTGGGTGTGTTTGTGTTTGTCCTGCGGTGGGTTGGCACCCTGCCCAGGATTAGTTCCTGCCTTGTGCAAGTGTGTTAAAGAAGTTATGAAAAAGAAAAGGAAACATTTTAAAAATAACATAACATTTGCTTTCTATTTGTTTGCATAAGCACAGTCCTTCAACAGCAATTATTTAATGTTAGCTCAGACCCGGCACTTAAAAGTTTCTCTCGCACTTTTGCTGAGTCGTAGGCACCGTTTACACCGTGCTTTGTTTCCGCAGTAGCTGCACTTATGAATATGCTTGTATGCATCACTCGCTTCATATTCCTTTGCTGCCTTCTCAATTGTGTAATGCGTTTTTGTTCAGCGCTCTTTGGAGCTCTTCCTTGTTGTCTGCGTACTGCGTTCACACTCAGTTCACGTAAGCTGCTCTTTTGTGTGATCTTGCGATGTCCACAGCTTTATTTAATGTTAGCTAAGACCCGGCACTTAAAAGTTTCTCTCACACTTTTGCTGAGTTTGTGCCAAACAGTATTCTATCCCTGACCATCTCATCTTTGTTTGCATAAGCACAGTCCTTTACCTTATATGGGCAGGCACTCAATTATGTGGGAGGCGTGATGATGCGGGACGCAACTCTGTCTCACACGGCAACCGAGCTGCAGGCTATGGCCGTATATATGGTCAAAAGTAGGTTCCAGTTATGAACGTTACGTGTAGAATTTCGAAATGAAACCTGCTTAACTTTTGTAAGTAAGCTGTAAGGAATGAGCCTGCCAAATTTCAGCCTTCTACCTACACGGGAAGTTGGAGAATTAGTAGTGAGTGAGTGAGTGAGTGAGTGAGGGCTTTGCCTTTTATTAGTATAGATCAATCTATTTTTTTTTGATGTGTCAGGTATGTCTTTAGAATGTAAAATGAAACCTGAGTCCATTGTGTAAACCCATCAGGCACAGGGAGAACATACAACTCCTTAGAGTTGAACTCAATTCTCTAGAGTTGTGGAAGAGCAGTGATAACTATCGGTTATCTGATCCTCAGTATTTTTTATATCCGTCAGTCCATTTTCTTAACACACTTAGGCCAATACATTTTCCTTGGTTAGCAGAGTGTAACCTAGGAGCTTTGTGTGTCAAGGCATGAGCCCACCTTGGGATATCAGTTCATTGCAGGTTTCATCATCCAAATGCACACTTAATGGGCTGATTCATAGATACCAATGAACCTAACATGCATGTATTTGAGGTATAAAAATAATCTGGAACACTTTGCATGTTCTCCCCGTGTCTGCGTGGGTTTTCTCCGGGTGCTCCGATTTTTCTCCGACAGTCCAAAGACATGCCGGTTAGGTGCATTGGTGATCCTAAATTGTCCCTAGTGTGTGTGTGTGTGTGTGTGTGCCCTGCCAGGATTTGTTCCTGCCTTGCGCCCTGTGTTGGCTTGGATTGGCTCCAGCAGACCCCCGTGACCCTGTGTTAGGATATAGCGGGTTGGACAATGACTGACTGACTTTCAAGCAAACAAAGGGAGAACAATGAAACTCCAGTGCGGCAGTGACCAGGCCAGGAACTAAACTGAAACCCACAGAGGTGTAAGGCAACAGTCCCAACCACAGTGCCACTCTGATGCTCTTTTGAGGGTTTACCTTGATTAAATACATCAATATTTAATACTTTGAAGACTTCTAAATAATTTCAATGATGTAATTTTCTTTGCAGGAAAATGTGAAGATTTGCGTGATAAGTAAACCACAAGACCGTTACGCATAGAATTTCAAAATGACACCTGCCTAACTTTTGTAAGTAAGCTGTAAGGAATGAGCCTGCCAAATTTCAGCCTTCTACCTACACGGGAAGTTGGAGAATTAGTGATGAGTGAGTCAGTGAGTGAGTCAGTCAGTCAGTCAGTGAGGGCTTTGCCTTTTATTAGTATAGATTTGAGAATTGTGAAGACCTGACTTAGGTCTCCACACGGCCTTCTCTGCCCAAACTTAAAAGTGTTTAATTTCCTGAACCTGCCAGAGTAGGACATGCACTTTAGTTCCTGAGATGCAGATTGATGTTCCCTTCTACACAGCTGCAAATATGAGGTGAGGCACAAAAATAACCAGATTGGTAAAAAAAAAAAAAAAATGTAAACATTGCCACCTTCTCTATACTCCCCCTCGCAATCTCTACACCGCTCCATACGTATCTTCCATTGATTGAAACAGTGCTGGAAGTCTTCTTACTTGAGGCTCTTCAACAGACTTGCCGTTTCTGTCTTCACTTTATCCATTGAAGAAAAATGTGTTTCCTTCAGGTCACTTTTGATTTTCGGAAACAAATAAAAAATCACAGGGAGTTAAATCGGGCGAAAAGGGAGGATGATCGAGGACAGGAATGTTTCTGTCAGTCAAAAACTGCTTTACGGAAAAAGAATTGTGCGCGGGAGCGTTGTCTTGTCTTGTCTCGCTGTTTGATTTTTTCACCCCATATTGTCGCGGCAACTCATGTAGCGATTGTTGTGTAAATACTGACTGGGCTATTCACAGGATATACCTAGCCAGTCGGCAGTTTGAGAGGGTGTGTAGGAGGGGATATAGTTCTATGATTCATGTCCAGCCGACTGCCAGACGGTTTTCCAGGAAAGCCCCAAGCCCAGTCCGATTATTTTTGTGTCTCACCTCGTATTGCTACAGTACAGTAGAACCTCTGGTCACGAACGTTTCAGAACACGTATAAATTGGGTTACGATCAAAAAGTTTGCCAAAATTTTGCATCTGTTCATGACCACACACTCTGGTGGCGAACAAAAACACTGGTGGACAGTTTTCTAATGCGCATTCATACACACCAATGATTTCCCATTCTCCGTTTCCCATTTTCTTTTGTTTGCGTATACAGGGCCTAATAAAGCAGCTGATGTTGCAAAAGGAGTTACAGTGTTAACCAAGCAGAGGCCTCAAGTGCTGGAAAAGGTGGAAAAACTGCTGCTAGTGTGGCTGAATGAGAAGCAACTTGCAGGGGATAGCGTAAGTGAGGCGATCGTATGCGAAGGTGAGGAATTTAAAACCAGTAGAGGATAGTTTGAAAAGTTTCGCAAGAGAAGTGGCATTTCATTTTTTTCCCTGTGCTTAAAACTCATAAAAAAAGTATTTACAGTGAGCGGTTCGTAAGAGTCTAGCGCGAACTCTTACAATGTTAGTTTTCTCTGTTGTTCAAGGGTTTCTCAGTGTTATTCAATGTCATTTAGTTTACTATTACAATGTGCATTCTATGTTGTAATGAACTATTTTTGTGCTTAAAATATATATATATATTTACATACAGTTTGCACGGTGTGGAACAGATTAGTTGTATTTACATACAATCTTATGGGAAAATTACGTTCGGGTCGCGTCCAGAGTTTTGGAGTGAATTACGGTCGTGATCAGAGATACCACTGTATGTCTTTTTGTCATGTGGTGACTACAACCAGAGGTGGGTAGAGTAGCCAAAAATTGTACTCAAGTAAGAGTAGCGTTACTTTAAAATAACATTACTCAAGTCGAAGTAAAAAGTAGTCCACCAAAAACTTACTCAAGTAAGAGTAAAAAAGTACTTGGTGAAAAGACTACTCAAGTACTGAGCAACTGTTTGAACATAATAAATGAGAGGTGGGTAGAGTAGCCAAAAATTGTACTCAAGTAAGAGTAGCGTTACATCCAATTAATATTACTCAAGTAGAATTAAAAAGTAGTCATCCAAAAAATTACTCAAGTAAGAGTAAAAAAAGTATTTGGTGAAAAGACTACTCAAGTACTGAGTAACTGTTTGATCATAATAAATCATTTATTTTTTATAAATGTTGTAATAAGACAGATAAAAATATAAAATACTGTGCAAATTCTGCTATTTACAAAAAATAAAATAAAAAATGAGTAAAAATAAATCACATCTTTACAAAATAAAGATGCACAAATAATACAAAGTTCCAAATCTCAGTTTTTCACAACAAAGCTTTTGAAGCCGATACCTCCAGTTAGTAACATGTGTGTTTGAACAGTGCAAACTACTTACAGTGACGAGATATCCCGTACACTAACAGTATAATGCTGCATATTCACTTTGTGGTGTAGCGGGTCTGCGGCTTCAAAAAAAAAATAAATAAAAAAGGCCAATTTCAAATCCATAAAGCCGTGTCACTCTCCGTGGGCGCAATTGCACGACAGCGGGGAGTTAATGAGGTAGTTGGAGCGAATTGCACCTCCACGTGCGGGTCCGATCATTCTCAATTGATTTATTGGCTTCCTGCAGCGTGTGATTAAGGCCCACATGGAAGGGAGTGTATACTGTATATACGGGTCAGCACAAAAAAGAAGGGAAAATCAAAGAAAAGACATGAGGTTAAAAGACATGAAAGGCAGGCTTGGGAACGACGATCTGGTTCCTGCAGTGAAGCGGTGACCGTTTAGCAGTGAACAGGAGCCCCGCATGACTAAAAAGTCTCTCACAGACTGCAAGACGCAGGAGGTTTGTGTGTGGTCATGTGACTGCATGGCTACGTCTGATTGGTGAAACAGTCATGCAGTAGATCCACTGGCAACTTCTCTCTTGCAAACATATAGTTTAATGTGTAAATGGAAAAAAGTAACGAGTCGATTGTTGCCCTTTGTAGCGGAGTAAGAGTAGCGTTTCTTCTTCACAAATGTACTCAAGTAAAAGTAAAAAGTATAGTGCAGTAAAACTACTTTTAGAAGTACAATTTTTTTAAAAAGTTACTCAAGTAAATGTAACTAATTACTACCCACCGCTGACTACAACTGCACAGAGTACCCCAGATAAGGTCTCACTAGTGTATTAAACTGTCTGAGCAAAATGTGCCTTGATTTAAATTGAACTGTTTTTACAATATAACCTAACATTTCGTTTTTTCTTTTTAATTGCTTTTGCACATTGCCTAGAGATGACGAGAATGCTGTGTCAATGTTCATCCATTTCCTAACCAGCTTATCTAGGGCAGGGTTTCAGGGAAGCTGGAGTCTAACCCAGCACCCTTTTCAGAGGTTGCTTGTTATAACAGAGGATCTCCACCAAGTGTTCATCCAGTTCTGAAAGTTGCTTACATTCATCCGCACATTTTCTGAAACATTTTTTTTCCTAGTTCCGGATCTATGCTGGTGTAAGGCAGAACATTACAAGACACACATTGACAATCATCTGCAGAAGATCTGTTTAGTAGTGCAGGTAAACCCAACTTTCTGGGGAGCAGGTACAAACTAGAGTGTCTTGAGTAAAGCCATGCATACATAAGGAGACCGCTCAACACTTGGAATTAAACCCAGCTGTGAAGCAGGAGGACAAACCTTCACTTTACTGGACATAAGAGAACATTTTAAAATCTTAAAAAACTCAAATTCAGTATTAATGTTTTGTACGTTAAGTTATGCACCATAGAAACAAAGATCAGGTTCACATGTCAGGAATGGTTCTGAACCAGGCCTCATTTTCTGTTGTTTCTTGGTAGCATTGGTTATGTGGGAATCATGTGCTGGGTGGGTTAGGATAATAAACTTAATGTCTACCATTCAGTGGGATATTTGGATTGGCTTCCTGTGCGGGGCTGGTTGTTGCAAGCAGAATTCATCACACGATTCTTCTCCCAGGTTACATGCTACTGTGTCACCAGTAGGCATTATCCATATGAACTCCCAGTTAAGACATTTGAAATGGTCAAATTCTCAAAATGAGCACTGGATGCTTTTGAATTGTTATTGCAAGTAACAGCAAATTATTTAATCACGTGGTCAAGGTTTTTCCGACACATCATTATGTTTAGTGCTTAGTGATTAGTGCTACTCCCTCACAACTCAAGGCACTGTGATTCGGTTCATTTACCAGCTTTTGTGTTTGTGTGGACTTTAAATCTTCTTCCTGTCTGACTGGTCTGACTGGTTTTAGGTTATGTTTATTGGTGACTCAAAATTGGCCATGAACTCCTGTGTATTGGTGTTAGTGTGACAGTGCCCTCCTTTTTACTGGCATAATGTCAAAGATTGGTTCCAGACTTTTACCCAGCGATGGTGGAATAGAGTTTGGGTCCTTCTTGACCCTGCATTGAAAAAAAAAACATGATACAGAAATTGAATGGACTGATTAATACTTCTAGGGTTGTGTCTGATAACTCCATGGACCTGAGTTCCGTTTTCTGAGCAGTCTTTTTGTGTGCGGAGTTTGCACATTTTCCCTGTGAGTGTATTCGTTTTCACCAGATGTTCTGCTTTCCTCCCATATCCCACAGATTACATACGAGCTTATCTGATGACTCTGAAATGACACAACATGACTGTATGAATGAGTTTAGACTGTCATAAGGCGCTTTTCCACTGCATAGTACGGCACAGCACGGTTCAGTACAGCTCACCTTGGTTCGACTCAGTTCGGCTCGGTTTGCGTTTCGACTGCAGTTTAGTACCGCTTTAGAGTGGGCGGGATTATTCACGTGTCGTTATAGTTGCGCCGCCTCCACTGCCGTGACACCGTGGAACTTTTACAACAACACGCAGACAACGACAACACTTTAGCTCGACGACGCAAGGGTAAGCATCTAAAAAGCACATCACTAGCTAACTTTTATCACTGTTGCAAAGCATAAAATGAACTTAACTGCCAGTGTAACATTAAAATGCTGATTCTGTATATTACAGATCTTCCACATTTTGCAAAAAAGTCGCCGCAACAGACCATCTGTTTGGACATTTAACCGTGCTTCAGAGTGGTGGGATGTGATTGTTCCCGGTTTTACAAACACTCAGTGGCTGTAAGAAGGATACATTATTTTTGTACTGATTTTACATTAATAGTTCTTTGTGAACTGCATGATCAAGAAGAACAAAAGATGTTTTTGGCTTTTCAAACTTAAAATTAAATACAATGATTATTTAAGAACTGTAAGTTCAGTGAGGTAAATCAAAAGCTCACAGCAGCCTTAAAAGTAGCCAACTCCACACTCTCAGGAGAGATGCCAGCGTTATAGTAACCACCTCACTAGAAGAGAATGTTTAACTGACCATTAATCTGTTAATTACATCATTTTACACAATTGCAAGTGCTTTCAAACATGTATCAGACAACCGTGAAGTCCCATTTAACAAAAATTACTGTCGACTCCTTGAGAAATTGCTAGGGATAAATTAACAGAAATTGCAAACATTTCCTTTTCTTTGGACCAACAAGCATGTCTTGTAGCAGGAAGCACCTGTGCTAAAGCGTTTTGGGGGAAATTACACTTGTGAAACGCCAGCCTGACCACAAACAGACAGACACCGGTTTAAGTCCACCACACACGATTTATTTACACTATATACAATGTCCACAGTCCCGCACAGCACACAGTGCTTCCAGCACCAATCACCCTCTCTCTTTCGACCTCACAATGGTCCTCTTTTGGCCGCCTTCTCTCCACACTCCGAAGCCTTTTCTTCCTCCACCCGACACCAGCTCCCTGACTGTTGGAAGGCGGCCCCTTTTATGTTGCCCTGGATATGCTCCAGGTGCCCCTTGATGAACTTCCACCGACACTTTCTGGTGTGGCAGAAGTGCCAGCTGAGCAACCGGAAGCACTCCGGGTGACCCTGGACTACCTTCTGCCAGCACTTCCTGGTGTGCCATAACTTCAGGGACCAGAACCCGCCTCCTGGCATAGTGGCCACAGGCCCCTATAGGGTTGAGCTTCCCAGCTCGGTTCCCATGACCCCAACAGCAACCAGGGCGGCTGTCCTCTCCTAGTAGAGGCGCTATACAGGTGTCCTGGCTGGGTCCCCGTGACACACTTTTTTAGAGGGTTACTTCTGCTATGCCAAATGTTTAGTTCCGCAGATTTTTTGCTTATGTTTACAACATAAAATTTTAAAGGGTCATAGGAGTAAACATTGCTATACTGTACATGGTAAAAAAAAAAATATGGAAGATATGATGTGTTAAAAAAGTGTCAGTAAATGTTGCTAGACTGTGGCTCCTTACAACCTTAAATGTATCTCCCTATAATCTTGCGACGAGAGGAGACTTTTTCCCGGGGATGAGACGTGATCTTTTGAAGAGAGAGAGAGAGAGAGAGACTGAGACACTTTCACTTCCCGCGAGACGGACAAGTCACGTCACACTTACAACCTTCAGATGCAAGTCCCATGATACTCATGCAGAGCAGGTTAGAGATAATGGAAGTAGGAAAAGTCAAAAGTCTCAAAAAATGAGAGTAAAGATTGAATAAGCGCAGACAAAATTGAAAATATTACTCTGGGAAATAACGGAACAGCGAAAAGGGATTGAATAGTCAGGTGCTGTACAGGCTATTAAACATTTGAAGCGCCGCACGAAATGCAGATCACGCGGCACGGCAGCAGCAGCAAGACAACAGCTTCTTGAGCAAAGAGGAGGTGAAAAAAACACCTGTTACTTGTTTCCCAATGTATCACCGTTTAAGAGGGTGTCGGAGGAGCTGCCGCGTCTCCTTGGGGTGCACTCAGCCCCACTCTTCACAATGGCGCCTACCGCTGGCTGGAGGGTCGAAGGGTAGGAGCACGAATTGTAGATCACGCGAGACAGGAGCAGCACATCAGCAACTGCTCGAGCAAAAAGGAGTTAAAAAAAACAATGTATTTGTTTCCCATTGTATTACCGCTTAAGAGGGGTTTTGGAGGAGCGGCCGCTGGCTTTGGTGAGCGAAGCGAAATTAGAAGGTAACACTTTACATTAAGTGTCCATAATTACACTGTAACTACTATGTAATTATCTGTATAAGTACAGTGTAACTACGAGTTATTACTCTGTACTTACTGTGTAATACAAAGTAACGCTATAGTTAATTACTCAGTTGTCATTGTTATCCCACAGTTTATATAATTACAATGTAACAATTTATCACTGATCCAAAAACAAGTGTACTTACATAGTTACATTGTATCTGTACTTTCAAAATGTAATAAAAACATCAGGGTATGTAACTACAACTATATAACAGATCTTCCATGGTCTGGGCAATTATAATGGAGAACTGCAGTGATAACTGCATAGGTTTTTGATGATATTTCAGGATCTTTTTAAAATTTGCAAAATGGTTAACGCTTTTGCCTCACGGATCCATTATCCTAAGATGGAATTCTGTCTGGAGATATGTGTGTAAAATTTGTACGTTCTACCCATGTCTCCCTATGTCTTCTTCATGAGTTTTACTACCACATCCCATGGACACGTAGGTTGGGTTATGTGGCCATATGTGTGAGAGTGTGAGGCAGGAAACAGCCCAGGATGGGGAGCCATCCCATTGCAGGGCCCACTGACAAACATACCAGCACTCACGCTCTCACACATATGGCCAGTAACGGAATAATAACTCATAGTTACACTGTACTTATACAGGTAATTACATAATAGTTACAGTGTAATTATGGACACTTAATATAAAGTGTTACCAATTAAAAACTTTAACACATACAGAACGTTGTCAACACGGTTGCCAGGTTTGTATTTATTCCTTTAAACACAAATGTACCAATGTAGACAGAGATTAGATCGGGGTGCCCAATGCGTCGATCGCGATCGACCGGTAGATTGCAAAGGTAGTTTTTTTTAAATGTTAGTCTATCATATATCCTCCCTATGGCATTTGCCACTTGATTGACATACAGGGCGGCCAGTCTGAGATCTCCTCTCTTCTAACACACTGGTCATCCCACACGCACAATCAAACACGTGAGCTACTGCAAAACTCCGGCTGTGATCTAGTTAGCCTTCCAACTTATATCGACTAAAGAAGAGATTTTAAAAAAAATTGTTTGGGTATGGGCTGGATGTGGAATTAGAAGAGGATTTTTTTCTCTCACAATGTCACAATCGAAGTGCGTTTGTCTGATCTGTCGATCTATCATTGCTATTCCAAAGAAGGAAAATGTGGAAAGGTACTTTCGAACTGTTCATAAAAACTACGAAACTGACGTCCTTCCAAAAAGCAATCTGAGAAAGAGAAAAGAAAGGGAACTAAAATCGCAGTTAATCGGACAGCCGTCATTTTTCACTGGGCTGAATTCAAAAGCTCCTTGACTGCATTATTCGGCTCTACTTATTTATGAGAGTCAGCCTTTACCCACATGACGATTATTAAATCCAAATACTGTAGTGACCATAAATGTGTTGAATTGTAATTGTGCCATAAAGGTTATTCAGTTTTGCAAGGTATGACAACATATATTTTATATATGAAGTATACTCAGTATATATATATATATATATATATATATATATATATATATATATATATATATATATATATATATATATATATATATATATATATATATATATATAATTTTTAATGTAGGTAGATCATTTCGACCTGGTCATTTTAAAAGTAGCTTGTAAGCCAAAAAAGTGTGGGCACCTCTGGATTAGATGGATGGAAAGCTGAGGCAGGGTTGATATTTTTATCTGCCACTTCTTTCCTGAGTATTTAGTTCATTATGATTTTAGCTCCAAATTCTCGCCAGATGCGCTGTTGCCTCATGCTGAGTGACATACAGTTCAATAGCTTGCTCTGCCAAGTGTGTGTTAAAGCTTTAAGGTCTTCTTGTGGAAATGAATTCAAGTCTTGCCTATTTGAGTTGAAGTTTTTACTGTTTTATATTAAGACCATGGATTACTTTAGTCATCTTTGGGAACATTGTTTAAAACATATGCAGACATACGGTATGTGCTTAACAATACCAATCACCAGTGCAATTTTTGTTGCTCTAAATTTATCCATAAAGATGACTAATACAAAAAAGCTTGAATTGAACAACCTCTCAGCACGAGAGCTGCAGTGAAGCAAGCTTGATCATTTCCTACCCAATTCAGTTTTCCCTTTCTGATGTATGAAAAAAAATAGATATTACTGAATCATTTCCTTTGAAAGATAAATTGCTATATCGGCATCTGCATTGCATGTGGCATAAGACTTGAATGGCTCTCAAAAAAAGGAATTGCTTGTTCGTCTGAGGACATTATGAAACCAGAGTGATTCCATGCCAATGACAGTGTTTTTCTCAAATTGAAGCTGATTTAGGCAGCCCAGTGGTGTAGCAGTTAAGCCTCACTACTCCTGGTTTTTTCTTTTTTTTTTTCTGCGTCACCACCACCTACTCAAAGCATCATGATGCTCCAACATTGATGGACTGAAAGCCAGAAGTCTACGTGAACATCATCATCAAGTCTTTCCATGAGAACCCTAAATACAAAGAGGACTGTTTCATTTATGTTAGGTAGATTGCCCAGAGGGGACTGGGTGGTCTCTTGGTCTGGAATCCCTACAGATTTGATTTTTTTTTTTCTCCGGCCGTCTGGAGTTTTTTTTTTTTTTGTTTTTTCTGTCCACCCTGGCCATCGGACCTTACTTATTCTATGTTAATTAATGTTGACTTATTTTTATTTTTTACTGTGTCTTCTATTTTTCTATTCTCCATTTTGTAAAGCACTTTGAGCTACATTTTTTTTTGTATGAAAATGTGCTATATAAATAAATGTTGTTGTTGTTGTTGTTGCACTTTCTTCCTTGTGTCCAGGTACTCCATTTTTCTTCCACATCTCAAAGATGAGAACTATGGGTTGATTATTTATTTGGCACAGTCTGAGATACTATTAGTGTGTGTGTCTGTGTGACCCCTCTGCGGTGGAGTCATGTCCAGGGTTAGTTTATGCTTAATGCCTGATGCCGCGAGACAACTATACTGTTCAACACTGTAATGGGCAATGTACGTTAGAGAAGTGATTTGCAATCTTAACTTTAAGTTACTTTTATAATGACAGAAAATATTCCTACACACTTCAAGGAGATATTCCTAACCTAGGCGTGAGCTTATTCAGTATACAGTAGCATATCGGTTAAGGCACTGAACTGTAAAACACAAAGATACCTATTGAGTGTTCATCATTCAGAGTTATCATTAAGTGACTCTGGTAAGGTCACCCAGTTTGTCACTACACCATAAATGAAATGAGTATAAGTGAGGGATCCTGTCACCATATGTTTAATGTTCCTTTTATTCTCTTTGTAGACTCTAGACGCGTGAGACCTATCTTAGCTGCATCCATCAGTCTGCCAATACACTGTCTTTCCAATTTTCTGTTGTCACACATGAGCGATTAGGAGGCAAAGAGCCTAAAGGTGAGTAAAACATCGCGAGATAAGGGGTTGTCACGTGGTACTTACCTGAACTCTTTTCTCTCATCAACAGAAAACAAGAAGAAAAATAATACCGCAACTTCAGGGTTCCAAAATGGCCACTGATGACGTCACTTCCGGCCTCCACAAAACACCTCACAGAAAAATGTTGTTTTTCAGATCCTGTTGCCACATCACCACATTGCTAACCGTTTCCTGTCACATGTGTTTTGCTTCCTATATAACCGCCATTTTGAAAACAGTAAATTGTTCATTGTACTTTTTCAAGGCTTTGAATCATTTCATTTTCTTATTGTCTGACAACAATATACGGGGACGGTCCCCAAATCTTTATTTTTATGCTTTGTGACGTTTATTCGACCACACTATCAACAGTTTGGGAGCAAGGGAAGACATGAAAAAAGAGAATAGAGTGAACACGTTACACCACCAACATGCTGGAAACCCTCAAAGAGTGTTATACTGTTTTGTTTTCTTCAAGGTGGCCCTACTACAGATATGGTGCTGGTTGGTTCTTCAATCTACTTCCGATTTTTATATTGCTGATATATTTCACAGCATGTATTAGGGCACCTAACAGCTACAATGGTCCCTAAACGGTTGTATGAATTAACAAAGGGACAAAATACAAAATGTGAAAAGCAAAACTATAGATTCCCTGCTGATTTTGACATACAGGATCAGTTTAGAAAGTTCCTAAAATGAAATAATCTTTCTTCTTATGACATGAAAAGTGGAGGTATATAAGTCCATGAAAACTGAGTGCTTTTTTAAAAAATGCAGTTATGTAAATCCTAGATAAGTAAGCACTAGAGATCATGGAAGGAAAAGAGAGAGGCATAAGGCAGGACCATTTTAAAGAAGGCATTCTTGTGGCTTGTATAGCAATTACCCTCAAGGAGAGGATGATCCACTCATACTGAGCTCAGCCACAAAATAGCTGAAGGTCATTTATTCACCTTAACTCACCTCATGTGGTTACACAGGCCGACTAATGGGGGAAGAACGCATGATTGTACTTTTCAAATAAATAAACTTATTTGTAATATAGTAACCCACAGAGAATCAGACAACTGATTGTGAGTAATGCAAAACTATCCATGCATCCATCCATCATCCAACCGGCTATAGCCTAACACAGGGCCACGGGGGTCTGCTGGAGCCGACAACACAGGGCGCAAGGTAGGAAACAAACCCCGGGCAGAATATGAAACTATAGTTTCTTTAAATGGGGTCTAACCTTCGAGTTGTCTTTTCTTTTTAATTTCACTAGGGGGCTCTGCCCCCTGCTCGCTTCGCTCGCCCACCCCCGTGTTTGGTTTACCGGATATACAATTTAAAGAGATTGTTATTTTCATTGGAATTGTTACATATGTATTATTTTCACTTTTACTTTAAAAACTTTTGTAAAAACAATACTTGTCCTTTATTTCCGGCCCTGTGCGTGTTTACATCTCTTTCTTGCCAGACGTAGATGTCGTGCTGCCTTTTGATCATTTTAAAGCCTGTACAGCCGCTGTCCTTTTTGCCACTTCATGTCCCTGCTGCTCGCGTTGTGATCGCTTCTCCGTGATCATAAATGTACACCTGACCGAATTGTGTTTTCTTTGAAATTAAACTTGTCGTTGCTTTAACTGTTGCGGGACCACAGATTCTCATAGCGTGTGGTCCATTATTGTGTAAATCCACGTTTTGTGCATTGAATGAATCAAATGCGAAAAGACTTTGTTTTCTTCTCTTTGCCCTTTATTTCTGACCTCGCTTTGTCCTGCTATTTTTTCAGTTACACCTGGTCCTGATGATTAATTTCCTTTTGTTTGCACTAGTGCGATCTTTTAACGCATTGTCCTTTATACACTTTATATGCACTGAGACCCCTGTGTCTGTGTGTGCTGCATGCCTTTGCACTACTGATTTTTTTTGCTGGCCGTGCTCTGATATTGCTTGTAAGTAGGGCGTGTCTTGCAACAATCTTATGTTCTATATCCCCGTGAGACGCTCCGTGGCCAAACTCTTTCGTCTCGCGAGTCTTTTATTTGCCTTCCGTGATCTTAACGTGAAGATCACGTATCGTCTCCTAGTCATTCCCTCCCACAGGATTTTTTTTATAATAGAGAGATATTGTCTGATCTAGAGCAAGGCACTGACTTGGTATTTATTCATTCACTAGTAAAATACCCGCACTTCGCAGCGGAAAAGTAGTGTGTTAAAGAAGTTATGAAAAAGAAAAGGAAACATTTTAAAAATAACGTAACGTGATTGTCAATGTAATTGTTTTGTCACTGTTATGAGTGTTGCTGTCATCAAGGATTTGATTATCATTATTTCTTTCAATCAGGTTCGTATTTGGAGGATGTGTTGTGTTCAAGTTACATTCCGTGTTTTTCAACCGTTGTAAAGATAACTGATTTCATTCATCGATTCCTTTCTTACTGCATCAATAAACAGCTCGTCTTCCTCTTTATCTGAGACATCACACACTGCATGCACAGTTTTTTTTTACACCGTCTTTCTTTAGCTGGACATTGACTTTTTCCACCGTGTGCTTTGTTTCCGCAGTAGCTGCACTTATGAATATGCTTGTATGCGTCACTCGCTTCATATTCTTTTGCTGCCTTCTCAATTGTGCAATGCGTTTTTGTTCAGCGCTCTTTGGAGCTGTTGCTTGTTGTCTGCGTACTGCGTTCACACTCAGTTCACGTGAGCCGCTCGGACTACATGCATCGATGGTTCTCAGCTGGGCTTGTGTTATCTCGTGCAATGTCCACGGCTTTATTTAATGTTAGCTAAGACCCTTAAAAGTTTCTCTTGCAGTTTCGCTGAGTTTGTGCCAAACACCACCCTGACCATCTCATCTTCGTCTGCATAAGCACACTCCTTCACCCGTGAATATTTAGCAACAGAGTGTTTCTATTGGATTGCTGCTGATGGACGGCCTTATATGGGCAGGCACTCAATTATGTGGGAGGCGTGATGATGAGGGAGGCAACTCCGCCTCACACGGCGACCGAGCTGCAGGCTATGGCCGGTATATATGTACATAAGTAGGTTTCAGTTATGACCGTTATGCGTAGAATTTCGAAATGAAACCTGCTTACCTTTTGTAAGTAAGCTGTAAGGAATGAGCCTGCCAAATTTCAGCCTTCTACCTACACTGGAAGTTGGAGAATTAGTGATGAGTGAGTGATGAGTGAGTGAGTGAGTGAGTGAGGGCTTTGCCTTTTATTAGTATAGGTCAATCTATTTTTATGATGTGTCAGGTATGTCTTTAGAATGTAAAATGAAACCTGAGTCCATTGTGTAAACCCATCAGGCACAGGGAGAACATACAACTCCTTAGAGTTGAACTCAATTCTCTAGAGTTGTGGAAGAGCAGTGATAACTATCGGTTATCTGATCCTCAGTATTTTTTATATCCGTCAGTCCATTTTCTTAACACACTTAGGCCAATACATTTTCCTTGGTTAGCAGAGTGTAACCTAGGAGCTTTGTGTGTCAAGGCATGAGCCCACCTTGGGATATCAGTTCATTGCAGGTTTCATCATCCAAATGCACACTTACTGGGCTGATTCATAGATACCAATGAACCTAACATGCATGTATTTGAGGTGTAAAAGTAATCTGGAACACTTTGCATGTTCTCCCCGTGTCTGCGTGGGTTTTCTCCGGGTGCTCCGATTTCCTCCCACAGTCCAAAGACATGCCGGTTAGGTGCATTGGTGATCCTAAATTGTCCCTAGTGTGTGTGTGTGTGTGTGTGTGTGTGTGTGTGCCCTGCCCAGGATTTGTTCCTGCCTTGTGCCCTGTGTTGGTTTGGATTGGCTCCAGCAGACCCCCGTGACCCTGTGTTTGGATTCAGCGGGTTGGACAATGACTGACTGACTTTCAAGCAAACAAAGGGAGAACAATGAAACTCCAGTGCGGCAGTGACCAGGCCAGGAACTAAACTGAAACCCACAGAGGTGTAAGGCAACAGTCCCAACCACAGTGCCACTCTGATGCTCTTTTGAGGGTTTACCTTGATTAAATACATCAATATTTAATACTTTGCAGACTTCTAAATAATTTCAATGATGTAATTTTCTTTGCAAGAAAATGTGAAGATTTGCGTGATAAGTAAACCACAACTGACATGCAATCTAATCTATTATGATTCAGCACTCCTATAATGAAGTATTTCTGTCTGATGTACTATCATTCAATTTTGGTAATAAATGCCAAAACAGAGGATCTGATGAATGCCTTATGTGCAGCTGAACTACAGTGGAAAAGTACCCCCAATTACTCTCTTTTGACATTGCTTGACTCAATAATTGCTGGAATAAGGTATTAGAAATTGGGCCTTAGAGACCCAAGGTGATATGCTACAGGAATTTCACAACACTACAGTTTCACTTTTCTGTATTAAGCCACTTCTTCATAGGTTTTAAACATCTTACTTCTGTACCTTATCCAGTGTCAAGAAAAATTATGGAAAGACCTGCATTAACTAGCCGTAAAATATCATCAGATCTTTACCTAAATCACCAACATAGACAAACACAATATGGTTAAGTTAATGGCACGAAAATAATTATAATCTTTCCTGCATTTTTTGAACATACCTGTTATATATTACATTCTGTATACATTTGAATACAACCAATTCCACAGGGTGATGAACAACAGGAACCATGGCCGGATTAAGGTGGGTGCTATTGATGCTGCACCATTAGGCCCATTCCTGAAATAGGCTCAGATGAAAACAGACGAGAATTTTCCCGAAGCTAAACAGTTTTCCTTTGCTATATTAACCTCAAAATAATTCTTAGAATGAAGTTTGGAGTCCGACTTTCGGAAGCCTAGACACAGCGTTACTTATTATACAATTACTATTGTTCTTTGCTCTGTGACGTAACTATAACTTCATTGTGTTTATTATTGACTGAAGATTTCAAGTTAATGCTGTCAATTTTACGTTAATCAGTTTACTTAGTAATTTAGCTGCGTTTTTTGCAATATCTTGGGGATTCTTGTCACTTTATTATTGTTCAGTAAGTGCCACGTAGTAAATTTTTCACCTTGAAAGTTAGTTGTACAGTAAAAATCAATGGCTGTTTAAATGGTGTGGAGGACTGCCGGCTTCCCATGCCGGTCCTCACCCCTGGGCCGCCAGGAGGAGCTCTCCCGACAGCAGGATCATGCCCCGAGGTCCAGCAGGGCCTTATGGACTTTATAGTATTTATACGCAGCCCTGTTGGATACCTTGGGGACCACCAGGAGTCGCTGTGGGGGGGCTTATGGGCTCTGTGATGCCTTATGACCCGGGAGTACGTCACGGTTACGTGACGGGAAGGAATGTCGTGCTTCCAGGTTAAAGTAATGGATTGATTGCCCTGACCCGGAAGGAGTAAGGAACTGTGGACTGCTGGGACAGGAACACCTCCGGGTCAGGGGCTATAAAAGGACGAAGGCTCAGTCCAGACGCTGAGTTGTGCTGGGAGGGAGAGGAGCAAAGTGTCTGGGCGAGGAGGAGTGATTAGTGTGTTGTGTTGGAATTAGTGATTTTCTATGAGTAGTGTGGAAGGTGCTTAGTGCACTGAGAAGAATAATAAAAGTCTTGGACTTTTACTTGGTGTCAGGAGTTGTACCTGAGGGTTCAAGGGAGCACTAGCGCCCCCTACTGCCACAATGGTTATCTGTAAAGGTAAAACTAAAAGCTTGCCTGCGGGTCCGGCGTGGATGTTTAGAATTTTTAAAATCCTCGACAGGATTCTGGTCTATTATGAAATTTAAATTGTGGACAAATATTTACCCTCAAGAGCCTGAACTGAGCCACTTTGACCCAATGTCTCTGCAAATTCATTTTTTCTTACTCTGTTTCGTAAGAAAATTGTGAAATATTGTGTATTTCATTGTTAGGCCGGGCTATCTGTTACACAGTGTAATGTGGGTAATCCGGAAACAGTAAGTGAACCCTTGGATTTAATAACTAGTTGAATCTCCTTTGGCAGCAATGACCTCAAACAAGTGCTTCAGGTAGGTACAGATCAGACCTACACAATGTTCAGGAAGACTTTTGGACCATTCTTCCTTACAGAACTGTTTTAGCTCAGCCATATCCTTAAAACATCTAGTGTGAGGGGCTCTCTTAAGGACATCCCACTGCATTACCCTTACGGATTAAGGTCTGGGCAGTGACTAGGTAACTCCAAAATGCAAATTATCTTTTTTTTGAAGCCATTGTGTAGTGGATTTACTTTGATGTTTAGGGTCATTGTTGTGCTTCATCACCCAACCAGCCACCCTGAAATTATCCTGTTGGATACCCTGATAAATTTGGAAAGTCTGTTGTCCTTCAATGATGGCAAGCGGTCCAGGTCCTGAGGCAGCATAACAGACCCAAATCATGATGCTCCCTCCATTGTACATCCACAGTTGGGACAATATTTTCATGTTGGTTTGAGGTTTCCTTTTTATACCATAAGTACTTCTTAGTATTCTTCCTGAACAATTCAAGCTTAGTTTCATCGGTCCACAAAACATTTTCCTAGCAGCACTGTACAGTGTCAAGGTAGTCTTTGATAAACTTTGGGGTGATGTATTTTTTTTTGGAGAGCAACGGCTTCATCCTTAGTGACTTGCTGTGGACACCATGCCAGTTCAATGTTCTTACATATGGTAGACTCATGAACAGAGATGCTAACCTGTTCCAATGATTCTGTCAGGCCTTTAACTGTAACTCTACGGCTCTTTTTTACCTCATTGAGCAGTCTGTGTTGTACTTATCGAGTCATTTTGCTTTTGCACCCACTTCTAGGGAGAGTAGCCACAGTACTAAATCGTCTCCATGAGTGAATAGTTTGATTAACTGTGGACTAATGAATATATAAACTCTTTGAAATTACTTTGTAAACCTTTACAGCTTTTTTGCTCTTTTGATATCTCTTTTTTGTAAGGCAAGCTTCACATCAGCAGATGCTTCTTTTGAATGACAAACTAAAAATGTTAGAGTATTTATATATATATGCTAAAGAGAAGCTCTGAACCATACAAATTCTTCAGACTACTAGTTGATAAATAGTGTTACTAGATGTAAGTCTTCCATTGTGATGTTAAAATCTTCTTTGCATCTCTGTCACACATTTGGATTCAATGTACGCAGTAAATGTGATGTTGTCTATGGCTACTGAAAGAGTATTTCAAGTACAATGCTGCCATGGCACTATATATACCCCCACCCTATTGATTCATCCCCCAACAACACCCCAAAAAAGCCACATCCTTGTGCTACACTCACTGTTTTCATTTCAACATTTCAAACTAGCACCATCATTCCTTCTCCTAGCAGGCTTATCTGAGCCATTCCCTCCTCTCTTCTCTTTTCTTATAATTATCTTTAATTGTCAGTTATCTCAGTTTGATCATTTTCTCAGATTGTGAGAGGTGTGGTGATGTAGCGGACAATGTTTATTACATTTTCGTATCATAGAAACAAAAACTATGTGATGTGTCAAAGGGGTTTTTTATTCATTATGCTATGTCTCAGATCTCAAATAAATAGAATGGTACGTGGAATGCAATATATCATTGGCCACAGAATTCGAACTTTAATGAACTAGGCTAATTTTAATACAGAGTCATGTGACAACTCATCACAAACTGGTCCATGACCCATTGTTTTAGAAAGTGCATTATGTGATGGACGGCTGGGTTCCATGCCCGGCCGGGAAGCCCCTGCTATGTATGTTCTGGGGGAGCAACTTTGGACAGCTCAATTCCTCCCCTGGAACGCTTGGTGGCAGCCTCCCGGGCCGACGATGATTCCCCAGCCTCCCACCTGGCTCCATGGGAGATGGTGTCTTCCACAGCCTGGTTGGGAGCTGGGATGGCTGCTAGGGGGTGCTGCCGAGTCTCAAGAACCTGGCTGGACAAGTCATCAGCCCCACCTATAAAATGGGCCGGCCTTTATCACTCAATGGCCAGAATCGGGAGGAAGAGGACGAGGTTGCCTGGGAGGAGTGGTGGTGGCAGAGGAAGGGTTGTTTGTGCTCTGTTTAAAGTGCTTGGGACTGTGTTGGGACTGTGGGACACGGGGAAGACGTGCCCCACGGCTGAAGAGAAAATAAAAAACCTGTGTGATTTTACACGTGCCTCGGCGTCAGTCTGTGCCGGGTTGGGCACTACAGTATATAGCGCCTTTATCACAATTACAAGAATACAGAGGTGGGTAGTAACGAGTTACATTTAGTCTGTTACATTTACTTGAGTAACTTTTTAAAAAAAATTGTACTTCTACGAGTTGTTTTACTGCACCATACTGTAATGACCGGCAGTCAGCGCTGGCGGCGTGGTGCATTGTGGGTAATTCTGTAACGTTCACTGTTTGCGCTGGGCAAGCAAGGCAGTCGATTTCCTTTTGTATTGGGAATGTATATGTGT